>NW_023270451.1:20730287-20830855 GCF_011800145.1 Mirounga leonina
AAGAAGAAGAAGAAGAAGAAGAAGAAGAAGAAGAAGAAGAAGAAGAAGAAGAAAAGAAATCTGCATTCCTGTGTTTATTACAGTATTATTCACAATAGCCAAGATATGGAAACAACCTAAATGTCTATCAGTGGATGAATGGGTAAAGAAGATGTGGTACATATACAATGAAATATTATTCAACCATGAGAAAAAAGAAAATCCTGCCATTAGCTACATAATGGATGGACCTTTAGGGCATTATGCTTAGTGAGATAAGCCAAAGAAAGATAAATATTGTATGGTATCTCTTATATGTGGAACTTGTAGAACAGACACATTTGTAGAAACAGAGAGTAGAATGATGGTTACCAGGGGCTGGGGGAACTGGGGAGATGTTGATAAAAGATACAAACTTGCAACTAAAAGATGAATAAATTTTGAAGATCTAACACATAGCGTACTGATTATAGACAATGCTCTATTACATACTTCCAAAGTGCTAAAAGACTAGATCTTACATGTTTTCACTATACAAAAGAAATGACATGTATGTGTGTATATAAATTAATAGATGACTCTGTCCCTTACCCCCAAAAAAGCTATAGCAGAGTTTGATGAGTTCTTCCCATCTGGCTCTGAAGGTCCCTGTTAAGTTTGATTTGGCAGAATGTATGTTATCGGATAACACAAGATACAACTTTATTTATCCTCCTACACCAGGAGTGTTAGTTTCAGTTGACATGTATTTCTTGTTCTGATATGCAACTCTGTGCTATATGGTTAGTCTTAGTTGAAAGACTAACTTTATATTCTAGAAAGTAGTAACATATCAAGATCATAGCAGTTCTTCACAAAGCAGAGAAGGAGCAAAATAGGTTTGGGAGGTGGTGGAGGATGATAGTAGGCTGTAGACACTGGATATTTCCTTGAGTGATGTGGAAAACCACTGAAGGGGTCAGAGTAGAGGAGTGATATAACCTGGCTTATATATTAAAGCAACCACCCTGATTACGGGGTTAAGAATAGACTATAGAAGGCAAGGACAGAAGCAGGAAGATCAGTTAAGAGAAGACTGCAATAGTCCAGGAAAAAGATAACTTGGACCAGGATGATAACAATGGAGGTGGAGAGAGGTACGGGTATACCTTAAACATAGATGCAACAGGATTTGGTGATGGATTGTATGTTAGAGAGAAAGAGGATAAGGTTTTGTTTTTGGAGCACTTAAAATGACAGTAGCCATTAACTGAGATGAAGGAGGTCACTGGAGGAACAAGTGTTAGGATAGAGATTTGGGGTTTCCTTTTGGATGTGTTAAGTTTGAGAAACCCATTAAGCTCCCGAGTGGAGAAGGCAGCATTTGGTGGCGTACAGACTCAATTCCTCAGGGAGTCTGAAGTTCAGGGGAGAGGCTGGGGCTGGAGATAAAAATTTGGGTCAGATCCAAACAGTGTAGCATGTCGTGTTGCTGTAGAATATTGGCAAAGGCATTGCTTATAAAAAGGTGACTTTTAAGACTATTATATTACATCCTTTTGAGCTGCCTTTTTTACTTTAGACTCTTAAGCTATTATACTTTAAAAGTTTTAGCTTTTTTATTTTCATCTTTTATATGTATTTACTATGACTTATTACAAGTATCCATGCTTTATGTATCTCCAGATCTACTCTATCCCCAGAGAGGTGCTCAACACATATCCGGTAATTGCATGAATTTTATGTTTTTGTGTCATCTTTAAAATGGAATCCAAAAGGTTTTCTATATTGTTTGGTATGATTTGTGAATATCTTTGATGTTAAATTTCTCCCAGAAAAGCTAATCTCTCACATTATATGAAAGGTATTGGGAAAATACGATTCAGAACCTTAAGCAATCTATCACATGAGGAAAACTGAGGCCAGAGGCCACTATTGAACCTCCTTCCCCCACTCAGTCTGGACACCAGTCATGACCTAATGCAGGACCTAGGTCCTGGTAGTGTGTGGGATGGAAACAGCCCTAAAAATTCTGGCCAAGTTCGCCCAAATTTAACTATGTAAATGCTCAAGAGGCCAGACTATCATAGCAGGTCTGGGGGCAGGTACTAGTAACTGATGGCTTTAGAAGTTCTGGACCAAGTATAATCAAAAGAACAAGGAAAATATCCATACAGTTTGACTGACCAGCCGAGGTAAGGTTGAAATTGTACTTCCTGTGTTCTTCCAGAATGGAGAAAACTTAAGGTCTCTTCCAGATGGCACAGTCATCTTCTGAGAGATACTAGGAACTGGAGGTAAAACAGCACTTGCTTAGATACTTGTTTTGGCATCTGGTATTTGATATTTCTGAAGCCATGGAAGTCAGAAGAAAGATGGGATTTAAACAAAAACAGAAAACTTGTAACTTCACCACTTGGATTCTGGCTTTCTGTGCATTATTTCACTCAGCAATGGTTTATTGAACCCTGACTCTGTGTTGGGGCTGTGACTTATAAATTGGGTTTTGTTATTATTCTTGTCAATTGCATGTATCAATTTATTAAAAATTAGAAAATAATTGCTTTGTTACTGTTATAATTAATAATTCAAAGCAGCTAACATCAGCAATAGAACTTTGAGAGAATTTAACTACAAGCAAACTCTTCACAGTGAAATAAAAGTATTCACTGAAATAGGATGTTAAAAGACAGTAAGTTGGAAGAAAAATTTTGTCCATACATGGCAAACAAATGGATCTTCTTTGTAGAGAAATATCATATGCATTGTTTTTATTTTTTTTAAGATTTTTTTTTTTTAATTTGAGAGAGAGAGAGAGAGCATGAGCAGGCAGGGAGGGGCAGAGGAACAGGGAGAAGAAGACTCCCCACTGAGCAGGGAGCTCGGTGTGATGTGGGGCTCAATCCCAGGGTCCAGAGATCATGACCTGAGCTGAAGGCAGACGCTTACCCGACTGAGCTACCTAGGCGCCCCTGGTTTTATTTTACTTTACTTTTTCATATGCATTGCTTTAAAAAAAAATACTATAAAAATAGAAAAATAGATAAAAGTTAAGAATTAAATTATTTATTCAAATAAGAAACGTATGTGGCTGATAAACATGAAAAACCTTGAATATTACTAGTAAGAATTTTTGCAACTACAAATAACAACAAAATAGTATTTTTCCCATTAACTTTTTATGAATTGGGTTTTGAAGTTTGCGTGTAAGTTGTATCTATATATCTATCAGATGAGTTGGATGTGAATTAATGAAGTGGACAAGAGGGTGAGGATCCAAGAGAAGATCTAGAGTACTAGAAGTTTGAAGTAGTACTTGAAAAGTACTACACTGCTGGAGTTTACTATGCAAGAGGGAGAAGAAGAATGTAGAGTGTGCCAAGGTAAGTATGAAGGGTCAAGATTATAGAGGACTTTGGGTAGGTAATGGTGAAGACCTTTGACTGAATCCTGAGGGTGATCAGGAGTGAGTGAAGGATAGGGGAAATCCCAGTTGAATTACAGTTTTTAGGGAGAGCACTTTGACCCTGAAGGCAAGGTGAGGCTGAAGACCGGATGACCCCTCAAGCACTACAGGTGAGCCACTGAGATGGAGGGGGCTCGAATCTAGCCAAGAAAGAAGGGCTGGAAAGGAGATCAACCAGAGCAATAAGGAGTTTCTGCAGCACCTCTCCTCAAGTTTATAGGGATTAACTTATGATATACACTTACATTCAAAGGAAAACACCACCAAGGACACACTTATCTCAATTTTCACATAGGTTTGCCTTGGAAGTTAAGATGCCCCTCCTTTTTGTTTCCCCTAGAATAACCAGGGGATGAGGGTAGGAGGCTTGTTATTCCAGAGCTGGGTGTAGCTTGTGGTCAGTAAAATTTGTGGGCTACTTTCTGCGTGTCACTGTGGTTATTTAGCTGGTCCTCACCCTGGCTGGAGGTATCTGATAAAGCTAGGATTTGGACTCGAGTTGTAGGTACCTCCTATCTTAAGGCTCCTGCCCAGACCCTGGGGAGTATCCTGGAACACTGAGCTCTATTGCTATACTCTAATCAGCTCTCCTTGAAATGGCAACCAGGGAGAGATGGGCTCTGAGGAGAAAAGACCCTGTAAGTCTCAAGAAAGACTGAGAGGGTTTTCTTTTCTTTCTTTCTTAAAACATTTTTTATTAACATATAATATATTATTTGTTTCAGGGGTACAGGTCTGTGATTCATCAGCCTTACACAATTCACAGCGCTCACCATAGCACATACCCTCCCCAATGTCCATCACCCAGCCACCCCATCCCTCCCACCCCCCTCCACTCCAGCAACCCTCAGTTTGTTTCCTGAGATTAAGAGTCTCTTATGGCTTATCTCCCTCTCTGGTTTCATCTTGTTTCATTTTTCCCTTCCTTCCCCTATGATCCTGTCTTATTTCTCAAATTCCTCATATCAGTGAGATCATATGATACTTGTCTTTCTCTGTTTGACTTACTTCTCTTAGCATAATACCCTCTAGTTCCATCCACATCATTGCAAATGGCAAGATTTCATTTTTTTTGATGGCTGCATAATATTCCATTGTATATATACAACACATCTTCTTTATTCATTCATCTGTTGGTGGACATCTAGACTCTTTCCATAGTTTGGCTATTGTGGACATTACTGCTATAAACATTGGGGTGCATGTGCCCCTTCAGAGCACTACATTTGTATCTTTGGGGTAAATACCCAGTAGTGCAATTGCTGGGTCATAGGGTAGCTCTATTTTTGACTTTTTGAGGAAACTCCATACTGTTTTCCAGAGACTGAGAGGGTTTTCAAATTCATATTTGGAATTTATTTTTTGCCTTTCCATGAACATAATACATCTGATTATTGTCCTCCTAATTCATCCTGCCTAGCATGAGGATAACTAACCTAGTTTATAGCTAACCCTCCTCTATCACTCCACCTCTTTTTCTTAAGAAGAAATGTTGTCAATAACTTCACAAGTTGATCAAGAAATATACAATTTCAGTTTTAAATTATGAATTATACTTCAAAATTTATATAACTAACATTTTTATTTATTTAAAAAATTTTGTGACTACTTTTCTTAAATGACAGAGAATAGTTCGCAGATCTATCGCTAATATTTAGAAATATGTATGAGATGCTCCATGTTAAGTTTAAGCTGAGCCACTTGGAGTTAGTAAGAAAGCATATGAGTAGAAATTTGGCAAAATTAAGAGTCAAATACTGAACTCAAGTAAAAGCAGTTCTCTGCTGGGTGATTGGGAATGAATCAGAAAACCCATAAATGTGAGGATGGGTTTTTCAGAGGTGAAGGTGTACAGAGTACAAACCTAAAGGAGAATATGTGTTTTCTAGGTATCTTATAAGTAAGGAATTTGAAAGCCAAAGCAGTTAACTGCCTTGGCAAGGTCACATCATTAGGGGCAGAGTCTGGATGAACACTTACCTCTCTTGACCCAAAGCCCATTACTTTTTCCAGTATCCTATGTTATCCTGTGATGAGTATGGAATTGGAGATTACAGTGTCTCTGGAGCCACACAGATGGAGACACCAGCATAGAAAAAGAGGTAAGATTATATGAGAAAATAACACAGAGCTGCAAAACTGAAATAATAGGTCTGATTAATTTTTTCAGGTTGTAGAAAACAACAGCTGTCTCTCCAAGCATGGAGAGAGGAGGAGGGGGGATTATTGACAGAAGGGTGCTCTGGGCCCTTATTTGGTATTTAGCCCAGAAAATTGTGTAAAAATCCAACTTTAAGAAAAACCGTCAGGTGATATTTTTCACACACACACACACACACACACACACACACACACAAATAGCAAAGGCTATAAAGGTCCAATTAAGGAGCTTATCTGACAGAAGACTCTACCACATTGTTAAATAATTATATTGCTCTTCTAATAGCCAGGGAGGAGGGTGGAGATCTGTTAAACTGTACAATAGACAAGGCACTACAGGGAATCTAGATAACAGCCAACAGAACTGGTTATAAAAAGATTAGAAGCTCTTGAAGTTAACCAAACAGAAGGAGCAGATAACACACATCTGCAGGTTCTAAAGGCATGAGCAAGGGAAGGGTGAACCTTAGGACTGCAGCCTACACACATGGAAGGTTGAGTAAGAATCTGACTCAATCAGGTGTCAACTGTCTAAGATATTTTGGTAAAACAGTTTTCTTTCTTTTCTTTTTTTTTTTTGAGAGAGAGAGTAAGCGTGCGCCCATGGGGGTGGGGGTGGGGGTGAGGGGCAAAGGGAGAGAGAATCCTAAGCAGGCTCCACACCCAGCGCAGAGTTCCAGCAGGGGCTCAGTCTCACAACCCTGAGATCATGACCTGAGCCGAAATCAAGAGTCAGAAGCTTAACCGACTGAGCCACCCAGGTACCCCTGGGTAAAACAGTTTTCTAAACAAAGTTGGTCTAAATGACTAGTTCTCAGTTTTGGACAGTCTTCTGAAACTGAGTCACAAGACTTTTTTTTTTTTTTTTAAGATTTTTATTTATTTATTTATTTGACAGAGAGAGACACAGCGAGAGAGGGAACACAAGCAGGGGGAGTGGGAGAGGGAGAAGCAGACTTCCCGAGGAGCAGGGAGCCTGATGCGGGGCTTGATCCCAGGACCCAGGGATCATGACCTGAGCCGAAGGCAGACGCTTAACCGACTGAGCCACCCAGGCGCCCCCACAAGACTTATTTTTTAAAGATTTTCTTCCTTCCTTCCTTCCTTCCTTCCTTCCTTCCTTCCTTCCTTCTTTCCTTCCTTCCTTCCTTCCTTCCTTCCTTCCGAGAGCATGTGAGCTGGGGGTGGGGCAGAGGGACAGGGAGAGAGAATCCCATGCAGACTCCCTGACAAGCAGGAGCCCAGTGCAGGGGCCCAATCTCATGACCCTGAGATCATGGCCCAAGCCAAAATCAAGAGTCAGAAGCTCAACTGACTGAGCCACCCAGGCGCCCAACAGACTTTTATGCTAGGTGTGAGAAAGAGCACTCCAGGGATCTATGACTCATAAAACTTAAGGGTAGTGTTCTAACGAAGTGGAAAATAAAAATACAGATCTAAAGCATCTCCTAGAATAGGTAATCTCTAGAGTCTTAATTCTAAGACCTACCCTGATGTTATCCCTATTGTATAGACCTCAGAAAGGATTGGTTGATTTGGATGGGGCCATTCTGGTAATAAATAAGTGATGGACAGGAATTATTCCTGGTTGTATCTGATGCTTGTCAATTTCGCATACACCACAAAGTAGACTAATGGGAAGAGGTACAACTTCTCATTTTCTTCTCTGTCAAGATTGGAGCAGATGGAGCAGCAGAAGATGCTTACAGGAGGCAGGTCAGTTCACCCTGTGTCAGTTAACATGTGCTTGGAAATCACATGCTACAACATTTTCCAGGTAGTTTTTAAGGGAACTTAGAAAGAGGTTCCTGGACTCAGGAGCCCAAGTACTGTGCAGACAGCAATCGTTCCTCCATAACTACAGGATAAAATTTAGCATCCAAACTCTACATTTTGGCATTCAAGACCCTCACCAGTCTGTCTCCAATCTAGCAATTTTGCTTGAACATTTTTTATTGTGAACTATACCAAATGCATAGAAAAGTATATAAAACATATATGTACAGTTTAAGATAGGGTAATTGTAAGAGTGGCTTTTATATTCTAGGCACAGTGATCACAGTGCCTTCTTCCTATTATCATATTTGATCTTCACAATATCTTAAGGTACCCTTATTTTGTGGACTCCAAGGGTGGCTGGGTGGGTGTGGTGGAGTTTAAGTAACTTGCTCAAAGTCATTATAGCCACACAGCTAGTGAGAGAGGGATTTGACTTCTGGTCTGTCTGACTACAATTACGTACTCCTTCCTGTTTGGCAAAACATGTCTTCCCCCTGCTGCTCAGGCACATCATCAACTTTTTCTTGCCCCATCACCATCCTCATCAAACTCAGCCTCAGCCACAGAGTCTGCTCATCATAGTTGTCCTGATCCTAGGTGAGGAAAAATGTTCATGGGGAGGAAATGGTCATGAAGCCCAGATTTATGCATGAGGTTGGTGACCATTTTGTCATTGTTCATCTGCTTTAAGGCAAAAAAAAAAATCTTTACAGTTGTGAGCAACATGTTGTTTGATTCCTAATAGCGTTGACAGATAAGTTGCGAGTATAAATATGTTCTAAATATTTCATGGGACTAAAAACTATACACTGTTTATCTGAAATCCAAATCTTATCATGTGTACTGTATTTTATTTGCTAAATCTGGCAATCTCTGAGGAGAAAGGCTTCCCATTCCTCCCATTCTTGAAGTAAAGAATAAATGAAAATAGCTAAAGCAAACATAGAGCCAGAAGCAAAGCAGTCCATGCTCCCTAAATAATATAGAGCAAAACTCTTGTCCCTCAGATCTCCCTCAGGCTTCGCTACTTGCAGCATTACTACTGAAGGCAGGTGCTTTAGGAAAAGGATCTGTGTGAACTGGAAGTTGGACTTCTAACTCTGTGTAAACTTGAGCAATACACTTAACCTCACTGAATCTGGTTTTCTTACTCGTAAAGTTAAAACACTGGACATGATAACCTCTAAGGTCTTTCCAGTTCTAAAAATATTCCCCTTTTTCTTGGGGTGCCTGGGTGGCTCAGTCGGTTAAGCGGCTGCCTTAGGCTCAGGTCATGATCCCGGGGTCCTGGGATCAAGCCCCGCATCGGGCTCCCTGCTCGGCAGGGAGCCTGCTTCTCCCTCTCCCTCTGCCTGCCTCTCTGCCTACTTGTTCTCTCTCTCTCTCTCTGTCAAATAAATAAATCTCTTAAAAAATTCCCCTTTTTCTAAAAGAAGTTAAAGGACATAAAAACCTGGTAAACATATATTGAGTGCCTGGTATTACACAAGGTATTTCAGTATCTTATTTAATTCTCAAAATAATTTAGAGAAGCAAATTGTATTATTCTTGTAATTGCACATGCCTGTACCATAGTGGTGACCTTCATTTTCCTCTACTCCGACTTTGAAGAAGGACTAAGTGCTTAGATGCCTTGTAGAAATGGATTAAATTGCCTAGGACATTAACTAGAAATGGACAGTTCACTGAAGATTTGGTGGGTGACAAGTACCACCACCAGACCAGATCTTCCTATTCTAAATTGTGAAGTTCCAATCTGGTACCAGCTACCATCTTTCTTCTCAATTCTCAAATTCCTTTCTTCCCAAACCTTATCCATCATACTGTCCCCATTTGTCTTCTTTGATGGGATTAGACTCAGAAACAAGGTAGAAGTCAGGGCATTTTCAAAGTGGAGAGAAGCTGTTTGAACTGGCCAAGAACTAATTTTAAGCTCTGAACATCTGAGGGTAAAAGGCTTTTGGCTGACTTTCAGGAGAAGCTCTTTAACTTCCGTTGAAAAGCAATTTAATTAAGGAGAAAACAACAACTATGAGTTTTACCAAAAAGAAAATGCACACAAAAACCTTGCAGTCTGCAATGTGTCTGTGTTGTGTGGCAATTTTAATTATGTTAAAGAGGTTAAGTTCAGAAGCATGAAATCATATAGTAGGAAGCCTCTGGCTTTTACTCAGCACAAAGTTCTTGAGACTCACACCATTTTGCCTATGAGTAGTTTGATATTTTTTATTACAGAGCAGTATTCTATTGTATGGAGGTACCAAAATTTGTTTATCCATTCACCAGCTGTTGAGCATTTAAGTTGTTTCCAACTTTTGGTGGCTATGCATAAACCTGTTATAGACATCTGTATATAGGTTTTTGTGTGGAGGTACATTATTTCTCTTGAGTAAATTCCTGGGAATGGAATTCCTATATTATACGGTAAGTTTATGCTTAAATTTAATGTTTAACTGCTAAACTCATTTAAACATGGCTGTGTCATTTTACATTCCCACCAACACTGTATGAGAATTGCAGTTGTTCCAAAGCCTCAACACTTGCTATTTTAAAATTTTAGCCACTCTAGGGGTGTCTGGGTGGCTCAGTCGATTAAGCAACCAACTCTGGCTTTCGGCTGATCTCAGGGTCATGATCTCCGATTGTGAGACCAAGCCCTGTGTGGAGCCCCGCACTGGGCTCCTTGCTCAGCTGGGAGTCTGTTTCTCTGCTTCTCCCTCTGCCCCTCCCCCTGCTCGGGCTCTCTCTCTGTCTCTCTGTCTCTCAAATAAATAAATAAATAAATACATCTTTAAAAAGTATTTTAGCCACTGTGATGGTTGTGTAATGGTATCACATCCTGGTTTGTGATACTATTTGTATTTTTGCAATGACTAATGACACTGAGCATCTTTTCTTATGCTTATTTGCCGTATTTATATTTCTTTTTGCCATATTTATATTTCTTTAGTGAATTGTCTATTCAAATCTTTTGCCTATTTTTTTAAATTGGGTAATTTGCTGTCTTACAAGTTTTGAGGGTTCTCCTGATACAAGTTCTTTATCAGATATGTAATTTGTAAATATTTTTCCCAGTCTGTGTCTTGCTTTTTAGTTTCCTTAACGTTGTGTTTCAAAGAGGAGGCATTTTTTTAAAAGATATTATTTATTTATTTGACAGAGAGAGAGAGACAGCGAGAGAGGGAACACAAGCAGGGGGAGTGGGAGAGGGAGAGGCAGGCTTCCCATGGAGCAGGGAGCCCGATGCGGGGCTCGATCCCAGGACCCTGGGATCATGACCTGAGCCGAAAGCAGACGCTTAACGACTGAGCCACCCAGGCGCCCCGAAAATAAATAAATCTTTTTAAAAAAATTTAAAACCATAATCTTGAAGGGATTGGAGCCTATCAAAGTGAATGAAGGAGAATTTGCAGTTTGAAAAAGCATATTTAGTTACCTCTTCCTTGTTCCTGTCAGAATACTTAATTACTTCTGAAATTTTATTTATTTATTTATTTATTTATTTATTTATTTATTTTTAAAGATTTTATTTATTTGACAGAGAGAGACACAGCCAGAGAGGGAACACAAGCAGGTGGAGTGGGAGAGGGAGAAGCAGGCTTCCTGCTGAGCAAGGAGCCCGATGCGGGGCTCGACCCCAGGATCCTGGGATCACGATCTGAGCCGAAGGCAGACGCTTAACGACTGAGCCACCCAGGCGCCCCAAAGAGGAGGCATTTTTATTTTATTTTATTTTTTTTAAAGATTTTATTTATTTATTTGAGAGAGAGAGCATGAGAGGGGGGAGGGTCGGGAGGGTCAGAGGGAGAAGCAGACTCCCCACTGAGCAGGGAGCCCGATGTGGGACTCGATCCCGGGACTCCAGGATCATGACCTGAGCTGAAGGCAGTCACTTAACCAACTGAGCCACCCAGGCGCCCAAGGAGGCTTTTTTAATGAAGTGACTTAATGAAGTCCAATTTACCAATTTTTTTTCTTCATGGTTCATGATATCTACATCTTAAGAAATCTTTGCCTAACCCAAGATAAAGATTTTCACCCATTCTTTTTTCCCAAGAAGTTTTATAGTATTAGCACCTATGCTTAATTCTTTGAACCGTTTTGAGTTAATTTTTGTATATGATGGCAAAGACCAATGTTCATGATTTTTGCCAATGGATATAAATTTTTCTTACATGATTTATTGAAAAGATTATTTTCCCACATTGAGTAATCTTTGTCAAAAATTAATCAGTTATAAGGGCACCTGGGTGGCTCAGTCAGTTAAGCGTATGCCATTAGCTCAGATCATGATCCTGGAGTCTGGGGATCGAGCCCTGCATCAGGCTCCCTGCTCAGCTTCTCCCCCTCTCTGCTCCTCCCCCCACTCATGCTCTGTCTCTTGCTCTCTCTCAAATAAATAATATCTTTTTAAAAAATTAATCAGTTGTATATGTGTCGATCTACTTCTGACAGTCTTCTGTTTATCCTTATGCAAATACCACATTACCTTAATTATTACAGCTTTATCCTAAATCTTGAAATCAGATGGTGGACAACCTTTAGCTTTCACTATACTCTTTATAGAGTCGTCAAATTTGGAAATACCGAGAGGGGAACTTTTTCTCACATAATTACTCTGAACACTTGTACATATTCTGGAAGCATCCCTTTGCTTCTTATAATAATTTACATCAGTTGCTATTAAGCCTTAAGTATCCTAAGAATTCATTATAAGTTCTTGCTTTCATATTCTCTTGCAAATGAACCCCTTAGATGAATCACTTCATGTCCATGATGCATGTGATTTGTCATGGAGAGTCACTAATACCAGGTATCCGGCAAGTGGGGTGCATTCCTGAACAGCTCTACTGTTCAGACTGTCCAGTTATCTTGCTCTCCCATGGTTTCCTGATGCATGGGAGCCTGGCACCTCATTTCAGAGGCTTTGAAAACAGGTTGTGCAGGTTGCATTTGAAATGGCAAAGAGCTCACTTTTAAGTCTTAGGAATTCCAGGGAAAGTAGAATCACTTGCACCAATTCAGTCCATGGAAATGAGGAATCAAAAACATTAGTCATGCAAACTATTATGTCACAAAGCAAGGGGATTTATGCTGAAGACAGAGCCGTGGCCTTGTCTTTTGAATGCACGAAACCTCCCCTTTGTCACCAAAGGATTCTTTTGGACAGAAACTTTTTTTTTTGTCTAGAGCATTTTCATAGTGGAAGAAGTGTATATTATATCACACTTCCCACTCTATAATTATTTTCCTATCCATAATTTTCTCTCCCCAAACTAGTGACAGACAAAACTTAATAAATGTGACAAATGCCTTTGCATAATAACAGTCATTTGTTTAGCAACATTATTGAAGAAATGTAACAAAGTACCAGCTTCAAAACATTTTTCTAAAATGAATTGTACACTTCCTTGTCTTCATAATGGAATATGCTGAACAAATTTAATCTTGCCTGGTAACTCAGGCACTATTGAGGATGTACTGGTGTTTGTTCTCGTGTGAAATTATTGTACTTTTTACTTCCTGTGTTCATTTAATAGCTTCCCTCCCCTCCTTTTGGTATTGGCCTTTTATTTTGCAAACTGCTATATTGGACATGAGATAATCGAGCTTGCTGGAACTGTGAGAGAAGAGCACATGGGTTCTGTGTGGGGCCCAAAGGCTTCTCATGATTTCTTTTCATTAAACTTTGTGACATGTTCTGCTTCCCAAGTGACTCAGAGGTTCTTGGCTTTGTAATAGATAGTGAAAATCACTGGAAATAACCAATTGTGTGTGTTTGTGTGTGTGTGTGTGTGTAAGAAGGTCTGGTGTGGTATCTGTGTGCTAAATATGTGAGAGGTAAATACATGGATATATACAATTAATATGTATTTTAAGTTCCTCAAGAGTATCTCTACATACCTGTGTCTGGTATAAACTAATCCCTCAATAAATGTTAGTTGAATGAATTAAAAAACGTTTAGACTTGGCATGTATTGATAGGTAATAGTCATAGCAACTTTGACAATTTTACAATTCTTCCTACAATGTGGGAAATGTGTTCTGTCACCCTGGAATGATGCCCCAATTCCTTCTGGAAGAGAGATGGCTATTTTAACATTGTAATGACCGCTGGCTACACCAGCTTTGGGGGCTAAACTTCCAGGCAACTAGCTTTGTGTAGAAGGGTGTTAACTGTTCCACTCGTGCCCACCTAGCTCAAAACCCCTCTCTAGGGGCCAGGGGCACCTTCCATCTAATTTTCCTCAAAAAAGAAAAAGCTTATTTGCCACTTTCTTTTTTCTTTTTTTTTTTAAAGATTTTATTTATTTATTTGACAGAGAGAGACACAGCGAGAGAGGGAACACAAGCAGGGGGAGTGGGAGAGGGAGAAGCAGGCTCTCCACAGAGCAGGGAGCGTGATACGGGACTCGATCCCAGGACCCTGGGATCATGACCTGAGCTGAAGGCAGTCGCTTAACCAACTGAGCCACCCAGGCGCCCTATTTGCCACTTTCTAGTTAACAAAATGTTATTCAGAATATTAATATCAAAGGCAGTTGCAGCATCAAGATTTTCATGCCGCCGTTGGATTGAAGGGGAGTGGATTCTTTAACTGCTAATGCTATTGAGTCAAGACATGAAAGTAGAATGTAATGATTTAGAAGCAATTAGCTGTATTTTCCTTCTGGAATCAACCAGTAAAACACAGTTGGTCTAAGCGTGGAGAAGGATCTGGGCCCCCACATCCCACTGATTTCATCCAAGATAAATAATAAAATTAAGACTAATAAAATCAGACTGTCTCTACCATGAAATAAGATATTTGATTTGATGGAGTCTTGCTTAAAAATTATTTCCATTATTTTTTATCCTTTTTTCATGATATTTGGGTGTCTTCATCCATGAAGGACCAGTTATTTCCAATGGTATCTGTAATACTTCTCCTTTTAATGTTTATCAGATTGGTTTTGCATTCATATCCTCTTCTAAATTATGCTAATGTACCTTGATGCTTAAAATGACTAGTTTAGATCTCCAAATTGCTTGAAGTTGACTCTGATTTTGAATCAACTTACTTTACTGACAACAAGTTGTATCAGCCCCACGTGACTGCTTGGATCATGCTGTGATCCTTGGGGAAAAGATTACAGGGAGGGAGAACACAGAATACAGCATCTCCTGAAAGACTCCACCTCCAAACCTCGGACAATCTCTGATCGCTTGGATGATCTAGCCCTCAACAGCCCAAATTTGCATGTCCTTCTAATCAAAATAATCCTGAGGTTGAGATATCCGCTGGGACTCAAATTCGAGATTAAGTGCCCCCACTCTGTCAGTTGGAAAGACTTGATAAAGAGGTAACCTTACGATATGGAAACGTTAACAGGACCTGAATCTTTGTAAAACTGTAGCAGACCTCGTCCTGCAGAGACATAGCCCCTCATTAGTCTGGGCATCGCACAATTGACTCCCGCTGTGTTCATGCAGCCTTCATCTTGTCTGTTACCAGTGGTGGATGTCTTGGTAAGTCAATGAAGCTTAAACCTCAGGGCCCTTCTTCCCCTCCAAGGGCCCCTTCTAAATAAATTTTCACATTAATACATTATTTTGTATTAAATTTTTTTTTCCCTGAAAGAAGGCCCCAATATTATACAAGCAACTGGTCCATAAGACATGGCTTCGCCCAGCTGTTACTAGCGGGGTTTCTACCTGTGGAGGATGTGACAGAGATGGTGGATTTGTGAGTAACAGTTTTCTCTACGCCACGCACATCTAAACATTACCCTTTTGTTTCCACTGTTTGTCTGACTTGGTTTTGTTTCTGCCTCTACTGTTGCCTCCCAGTCTGCAACTATCTTCACACCATCCCCCCAAAAATTTCCCTAAGTCAGAGTTTCTCTGTGTCAGACCTGTCCCTCTGCCTCTTAGATTTCAGGGTAAGTCATGAATCTCCCCCGCAGTCAGCAACAGCTCAGGCATTCTGCTCGAAGCTGGGCTGGTGCAGATGGGTGACAGCCTTGTGTGGGGTTTGGTGTCTGGGCTGTTAAACATGGGAGACCTTGTGCATATGTGCAAATATCTGGTGCTCCTCATCCTTGGAGCTGTGCGTACTTGTTGCATAGAATCTGCAACTATTCTTCTCTGAGTCAACTGTCCCTCCAAATATTACCAAGTACGTTGTTGGAAGTGTTTTGTGTGTTTCAGTGTCACAGAACCCCTAATACTATAGGATTTCTGGGGTTAGACTGGGAAGGCAAAAGTTGGAAAATTTAGGGCATATTGTTTTGTTATGACAGAAAGCCAGGATTTTTTTTTTTTTTTAATAAAATTGAACACATTCTTTCTGGACTTGCAGACCCAGCTTTCTTTGATGATTTAAAAAACTTGGGAGACACTGAAATTGGTGCAAATATTTGAAAAGTGTATCACCTTGTCTGAATTAAGGGAATTTAATACTGTCAGTTTAGGTGGGTGCTGATAAGATCCATTCATAATTGTGGTGGTGCTGTGATGCTGTTAGCAGTTTACAAACATACTTCCCTATCTACCTGATGGCCAGTGTCCGGAGAGAGACAAGGATTCTCTTCCACATTGCTTGGGCTCAGCACTCCGGCAGCTGGCTTTTCAAGTGCAGCTGAATGGAACACAGTGTGAGAAAACCACTATCCCAGGCTGATCTGCAGAGCCATTAGAAAGGGACAGTGCCTCTCCCTGTTCTGCGGGCTGGACAACAGCTTCCTTCTGCCAAGACAGTCAGTAAGGACAACCACTTTGAAACCCAGCCTTCTGGCTACAAACTATAGGAAGTTTCTCGAAAGTTCTGAATATGTTCCCCAATGAGAGTCTGCCACTGCTGTCTCTCCTTAGACGGAATGCCCCTTGACTTCAGGGGATGTTTTGCATGAAGGAAGACTCTGGGATTTACTTTTAAAGAAGTTTAATGTTTTCAGTTGATAAGTCTGAGAACCATCCTCACACCCATCAAATGGCTTCTTTTATTTTCAGACTCCTATGAAAATGAGATGTCTGTTATGTCCTAAGTATGGGGGGATAAGTAATTATCAAAATAAACAATTTTATACAAAGGAGAATGATTTTCCCCCCTCTGTGCCCATTTATTTAAAACCCTTCCTGAGCCTACCTGGCAAATCCCAAGGCTCTTCCTCAAGGAAGGTTAAGAATTAAGTCCCCTACCCTTCCCATCTGTTTCTTCTTCTTAAAAAAGTTCTCAGGCTTTCTTCCCGCCACTCTTCCTGGGCTCATGACAGAGGAACACAGATGAAGATTGATTTCAAAATAAGCATGTGGGCGCAGAGATGTGAATAAAGAAAAACCGAATGGCGGCCTGAAAGAACGCAGAGGTTTACAGAAATGATGTACCTCCTGTAAAAATCTTAACTGTTCCACGAGTCTCGGTTTCATGGAATGCCTCTCTGGAATGATTTTCTTTTTCAGTGGCTGCAATACATAAAGGCCACTGAAACTTGCAGTTATCCTCCCCCTGCTTTTTATAAACCCCTCAGGTTCGGGTCAGCTTTCATGCATCTAAGCCCGGGTGGCAACTCTGGTTTAAAGGCCATTTCATGCCTGATAAAATTTCATTAGGCATTTTAACTTTTAATTTCTTTTATTGACTTATCGTGCAGATGGAGAGAAATGTTTAGAAAGGGGAAAAAATTTAAACAGGGATTTACTGAAGTCATGTTTCAGTAAGGAAGGAAATACCATTGACTTTATTACAGCTGCCTAATGTTTTCCACAAACTGTAGAAATAATGCGTTGTATCTCGGTGACCTACAATAGCAGCTGACTGCTTGCACATGATGGAAATGCAATTTTGGGTTTGCTAAAAATTAACTATTGAATGCCCTGGTGTCTGTGTCTCACTGTATCTTGTGTCTGGTTTGCTCTACAGGCTCTTTTCAAGTGGTGGACAGTCGTCGGCTGCAGGTTTGAAGGCCAGTGTGCAGCTTCCTGAGAGGCGGCCGGGGTCGTGTGGGGAGAGGCCACACCAACACCCATGTGTCTGTCTGCTGTCCCTCATGGTCCTAAGAGCTGATGTGAAGATTTCCTCTGCTTTCTTCCTGTGCACCCTGCACCTGCCCCCCCTTCCCAGTGCAAACCAACCAGACCCCCCTCTCTCACTCGCTCCCACTCGCCCTCGCTCCCTCCCTCCGCTGGGCCTTATCTGGTATGTTCAGTGATGCGATAAAACAAAAAGGGAAGTTTTTGATTGCACGAACACACCCTTTGGAGAGATTCCAGCTAGAGAAGAGTCCGTGAAGGAAAGCGAGAGCAGTGTGGGGAGGCCGAGGTGCCAGGATCGAGGAAAATGCAAGCTTAGAAGGAAAAAATAATAACATGCTGGAGTGGCAGTGGTGGTTTCGAGAGGTCTGGGGGGTGGAGGGAGTTCAAAAAGGAACTTGCCTAATGAGGCCTCTGAAGATTTACTGCTGAGGCCTCTGCTGAGAAGAGGATCCGGAGAAAAGATGTTCTGCCCTGACTAGCTTCACAGGAAGTCAGACAGGGTTTGGATTCTCTGGCAGGGAGAGAAGAGAGACTGTTCAGCCGGCAGCATCTACGGACTTGCAGTTTAATTGTTTTTAAAGAGCCCCCTTCCATGCAGCATTCGTTACCCTTGTACATGCAGTTCCCGAGGCGGAAAACCAAATAGAGAAACCATTCTGGATGAAAGCCGTTCCCATCTGTCCCGAGGATGACCACATCATTTCCAGGGGGTACCATTTCCTCCCCTAACTGCACCTCTCGGGGTGCTCAGGGCTCATCCTAACGGCCATTAGTTTCTTGGCCTGAGAGGACATGTCAGACCATCCACGGAGCTCGGAACACGGTCTGTCCTTTGCCCAGTGGACTGGGAGCTGGCCTCTCCCCTGTTTCCCCGGCAGAAGCCAAAGCCCCCCTCACTTGCAAGGACTGGAAGTGAAACTCTGTGGGACAAATTCCACAGCCCCAGGGCCTGCACTCATATGGGATGCTCTCTGCACACTGATGGAGCTATAAGGATGAAACCACTCATGGAAAATACTACCTTTCAGGTGAAAGAGCTCCATCTCCCCACCTTTGTGGAGCAGATACCAACACTGCCATTTTACTTACAAGGAAACAGGGGGCTTAGTGAGCAGCAGTGATTTGCTCAAGGATGCAGAAATATTTGGCCTTAGAACACTCCTATCCCGTCTGGCCCCTGGAGACCACAAGCACCCTGCTCCTATGGACTGGCTGATGTCATCTTGAGAACTCATTCTGGGTAATAAATCAGAAGACTTCGAGGGGAAGAAGGATAAATGGGGTTCTGGGTGTTTTCTCACAAAAGACAGGAAAGCAACCCATCTGGTCCACCATGTAAATCCCACTAAGTGAGGCAGAATATGGAAAGAGACCCAGAGTTCGGGATTCCAATCCCATCCTACAAATAGGCTGAACTGGCTTTGAATAAAGTGATCCCAACTCATGAAGCTCAGGTGGATCCAAGGAAAGGCTGAGCACATCCATGGTATGGGGGGAAAAGCAAAGGAATTCTCCAAGATAGAGAAACGGAGCTGCAGGAGGAGGGGAGTCTCCCCTCCTTCCTCCAGTGGTGTGTGGCAGCAGGTGGAAGGCTGTGTGAGGGCAGGTGAGCTTGGGGCAGGTGAATGTGGGTGCTGGGTTCTGTCAGCAGTTCTTGAATCAGCCTCAAGTGCCTTCGCAGTGTTGTGCACGTGTGTGTGTGTGTACGTTGTATGTGTGGGTGTGAGCATGCGCCTGCTTGTGAGGGAGACTAAGAGGCAGAGAGACAGATTCACAAACATGTGGAACAGGGTATTTCATAGACATGCTTCTGCCTTCCTGAATGGATAGGTGTTACAAAAAAGAAACCTCAGCAGAAAATAAGCACTTCATTAACATCTGTCTCATAAAAGATAAAGAAGACTGCTAGTTGCCTACTGAACATGTTTTCCTCTTCTTCCTTAGTAACCAAAACCTGATTTTGGGGGGTGTGGTCGAAGCAAGTTGCCTAGGAAGCTTTTATTTCTCTACCTCCCTTGTTGCTGAGTTCTGGCCAATAGGATGTAAAGTGAATTTATTTGGTGGAACATCTAGGAAAACAGACAGATGGCAGCTCTCTTGTCACTGTAAAGTACCAAGCTAGGTCCTGAGGATGCCAGAGCAGGAAGGCAGAAAGCCTGCGTCTCTAATAGTGTCTCGGTGGTTGCATAAAGACTCTGGGTTTCCCTTCCCAGATTTCCTTTACAAGAAAGAATAAATCCCTGATTTGTTTAAGCCCCTGTGACAGGATCTGCGTTACTAGCAGGCAAAGCCAATTCTTGACTGGTACAGAAGGCAAGCGGCTTACTTTTTTCTCAGTGCATGGGTAGTACACATAACACAAAGAAGTGAGTGCTCAGACTATAAAGTCAGTCAATAAACATAAGCGGTAGGTTCTAACTTGGTGCTATTGCATTCAACCTTTGGAAGTGAATGTCATAACTGTTAATGTCACGAACCCGTTCGAGAAACTGTAGGAAGCTGTAGACGACCTCCTTAGGGAAATGCATATGCACGTTTACACAAAAAATCTTCACACACTATCTCAAGCATTTTATGAAATCAGCGAAGCCCATCCACGAAGCCCTTGTTAAGGATTTCCGCATTAGGTTACAATTCCTTCCAAAGGCAGGAAAGAAGGGACTACTAGATATGGCTTGGCTAATGGTCAGTGCCCTCAGAGTCTCTTTCTCAGGGAAGCTCAGGGGTAAATTGGGTCACCTGGGTAGTCATAGCTACCGGGAGAGAAGCTCATAGCTTTCCGGGAACCTTCTACAAGAGAACCTGAATCTTTTGGGTTTGGAGCTGGAGGGTGAGACCATTTGGTGCAGGAGAAATCAGATGCCACTCTGAGGCCTGGTAGGCCCCCTAGGACCAAGGAACAGGCCAGACCATTACAGGGAGCTTCAAAGAGCTTTTGAGGCTAGCTGTAGTCCGAGGTGAAACAAACAAACAAACAAACAAGCTAATTCATTCTGTAAACCTGAGCAAAGTAAGTTGGAAAGGGCATTGTGACTGAATGTGAACCATCTTTGGAGAAGTATCCATTCTTGTTCATTGGAATTTAGCAGATTTTGAATAGTTTCGTGGGATTTTGTATGTTTGTGGGACACACTGATGAGATATTCTGAACAGTTGGTTGGTTAATGAAAATGTAACAAGATCTTTTACTTATAGAGCAGCTGTTCCGATGTTTGGGCATTCATGTCAAGCTGCTATGAGCTGATCTAGTCCAAAGAGGCTTTACTGAAAGTATGTTGTAATAAACAGTGTCCACTGGGTGAATTTGCCTAGTTTTTTTTGTGTATTATGTCTGTGAGAAAAGACATACGATATTTTGAAAGCTGTTTTGCTTTGATTTCCCAGTGAGGTAATCCTTCTCTCACAAATTCTAATTGTATGATGCCATAAGAACAGGCTTAATCCAGGTTGTAAAAATGTGTAGGTCCTACTGTATTAATCCCCCTTTGGAGGACATGTACAATTCATTTTCTTAGATCTTCGTCATACATGCTTTGCTCTCCAACTATTCGCATATCTTTCACTCCTTAAAAAAGAAACAAAGCTTCACAAACAAAACAAATATCCTCATTCTATTCATTTCAACCTCTAAGATTATATGAAGAACATAAGAACATGGTGTTTGTGGAGCATTGTCTCATATTTTTATAGCAAACAAGATATTCTGGGGCAGTTGTTTTCGAATTTCAGAATACCCATGGAGTACGTTAAAATGCAGATTCCCAGACCCTCGGGGCTCTCATTGAGAGGGCCCATGGGAGAGCTGGTGGCTGCTGCACTTTAAGACAGCCATAAGTAGTCTGTATCATAGAGCCAAAGTCCCTTTGGATGAGAGGGTGAGATTATGGGCTTCCCTTATTTGATTCTTTCCACTGGAAGACCTCGGAACGCGATGCAAAAGCTTTGAAATAATCTTGTGCCAGACAATAATGGAAACAGCGACATCAGGGAAAAACTAGGAGGGAAAAAGTTTGGTTCTCATAATTTCTCTGCCTGGGTAGGGTACAGGGTGACATTTGACAACACATGGGATGATGTGTATGCCAGGAACACAACTGATGCTCAATCACTGGGGTGAATTCTGAAGTACTCCATTATTTCTGTGGTGCTTCCTAAATACCATGTCACCTGAGGATTTGAAAACATCCTTCTCAGACCACTCAAGTTATGACTGAATTGGTGACAATATCAGGAATAGAAACTTAAGCCCTTCTCAGATACTGTTCCCTCTGCTTCACGTCACAAACCAACAGATGGTCTCTTTTCTCTTTAGGGGACTTTAACATTCTTGTTTTACAATGTTAAGAATTATAATATATACAATATGCTTCTCTGAAAGTGTCATTTATGTTTGTAATATACTGTCCTTTAACCCAGAAGCATGTATCATGTAAACTACAGATGTCTGTTTTTTTTGCTTTTACGTGGAGGGTCTCAATTACTTGCTGTCTGCTTTCACTAAAGCTTAGTGTGGAAAGTTTCTCTCTCTATGCTTGATTCCCCTTGTGAGAGGCAGGACGAAGCGAGGCAGAGGAATGGGGCTCCTTCTGAGAGGGACCAACACTGGGGAGGGATGGAGTAATCCATAGTCAACAGTGTTCAAGAAAGGGAAAGATCAAATCGGGAGAAGCCCGGTGCATCCTTCATCAGGGAAGAGCGGATATGGATAGCCCAGGACAAGAAAGGCTGGGATGATAGAAGGGGACAGGAGTTGATAAGAAAGGTAAGGAAGTGAGAGGCTCCAGGCCATTTTTCTATGAGTGGGTCTGGGATTCTCAAAACTTATTTTTAGTAGCATAAAATTCCATTTTCTGGATAACACAAGCCTTTGTGGGTCCCATTTGAAGTCATTATTCAAGGCATTTAGCTCTTTGAACTACCTCCCAACACAGACTCTTCAGCAACTTTGGAATTTATTCACAGAAGGCTGTGGGGCTTTCTAATGGGAACTCACACCCAATATCTTCATGGGATATTTCTATAGCTTCTCTGTTGGTTTCAGACACCTTTGAAGGCATTGAATGGTACCACCATGCCAAGGCCACAGCGCACCTGTGGGCACTGATGCCTTTGTCTGGGACAGAGGTCCCTCAGTGCTTTTCAAGCTGCCAGTCCTTAATGCGCCAGGGCAGGTGCAGTGCCCTGAGCTCTCTGTGAAGGAGAGAATGCTGCTGTCTCTAACCCCGCAAGATGGAGAGAGTATTCTTCCTACCTGACTGTCCTACTTGGCCACCGGGCCCCAAGCAGTATGGCTCATACCTCCAGCCTCACAGAGTTTCTCAGGAAAACTCTTCCTTCAGGCTTTGCCTCCTCAGGGCTCAGATATGAGTCGACGGGGCTGAGGTAAGGAACTAGAACCGGCGATTCACACCACATTCTTCTTCGTGTTCTCCCTCCAAAAGCCCACTCTCTGTTCTTCAGACACAAACCCTCATGCAGACAAATTCCAGTTTCACTGCTTCATTAGACACAGCTGATACGCCTTATCCCACGGTGTGGCAAGTCAGGCCTCTCTGCTGCTGGGGTTTACGTCCATATGCAGGCATTCGCTGGCTTGGTTTAAAGCCTCAGAATCTGTGTAGACAGCAGGAGACACCTTGGGCTCACTGCCCTAACACATGCAACTTTCTAGAATTTGCCATTGCTTTCTCAGAAGACTGGGAAGCAGCTGAGGTAAGCAGTTGAGTCAACTTCAGTGGTAGGGAATATAAGGTTCTCACATTATGGCTAATACATACTTGCTAAAATAGTTCTAGATCTCAGGACCTTGCTATTTCCCGCGCAAATCCCAAGGTTCAGTCATAAGCCTCCAAGGGTGAGCATGTTGTCTAGTATCCTGGGTTGTCCCAAGTGACTTTCAGAAAGAGTAAGCCTGGATAATTAAACTCTATGAATATTAATTATCTTCCCTCCTGAATGGAGCATATTCTAAACAACCTTATGATGTAGACGAGGTTGGTCTGGCGGCACCAGCAGCTTACACCTCCCTTTGCTTCTACCCCCACCTCACCCTATCCCGGGAGCCCTCTGACCCCATAGAATTAAAGGCCAGGAACATTGTGACCAGAGACAAGGCTTTGGGGTCAGAAAATTGTTTCAAAGCTAAGCCTTGCCATAGATCAACAGCATGTCCTTGGGGAGTTCCTTAACATTTGTAAACCTCAGTTTCTTTATCTGTCAAATGGAAATAACCTCATAGTGTTGGCACAAAGGTTAAATGGGATAATGTCTATTCCACAGTTAGAACTCAGTAAATGAAAGCCATTATTATTATTATTAGCTTTCCCTTGTATGATTCTCCCTCCCAAGATGCTCTGGGTCCCTAGACACATCCTCTTCCTCCCTCCCGAATAATACCTGCTCTCAGAAAAAAATGATTCCTTATCATAGCTGCTAAGTGCATTGTACGGAGGGGACTAGCATGGTTGTGGCATGTAGTGGACATCTAAAGATTATTTATTTATTTATTTATTTGAGAGACAGAGAATGAGAGACAGAGTGCATGAGAGGGAGGAGGGTCAGAGGGAGAAGCAGACTCCCTGCCGAGCAGGGAGCCTGATGCGGGACTCGATCCAGGGACTCCAGGATCATGACCTGAGCCGAAGGCAGTCGCTTAACCAACTGAGCCACCCAGGCGCCCCATGTAGTGGACATACATCTAAATACCTCGAGTCCATTAAGGTTCTAGTGATGGATATGCAGATTATATTATTATTACTGAAGGTATTTGCATTATTAAATCATGGTAAGAAACTTAAAAGTGTCTCATTCATTCAACAAACTCTTATTGGGCACCTGCTTTATATCAGGTCCTGCGTTAAGTGCTCACTATATGTACAGTAGTATTAGAAGCTGATAAAATTTCTGTACTCGTGGAACTCTGAATCAACAAACCAAAACATGAGAAGAGTGGGATTTCAAATACCGGTGATAGTGCGGTATGTGAAGGACACCTCAAGCATCCTCCTCTCACAAATCACTTCATTTCATGATTTGGTAGGGATGACAGAGGAGAGAGTTTTAGAGGAATTAGGAAGGAAGATGGTGAATAATGGATTAAAGGAGAAAAACTAAGTGAACAATTGGAATTCTAAGTAAAATATCATTCTGACAGGGTGAAAATAATCACATACCAGCAACCCTAATTTCAAATCCTCTCTTGATTGAGATTCAAGATTGCACCCTGCTCCCCGAAAGTAACTGGGTCTCAAATTCAGTCAAACACACCTTTATGACCTGACTGAGGACAAGAGTCATTCCATAAAAATGAATATTCTGGAATAATGAAAATTGGCTTGTAAGAACTTGATTGAAAAAATTCTCTTCTCCTTCAGTAATCAAATGAGTATACCTCCTTTGCCTTCTCTTATTAAATTAGGATATACAAAAACCTAATGAAATTACATAAACACTCACAAAATTATTCAAACCTTCACCAGTTACTTTGTATAAAACCACCATATTTCACTTAAAATGGTATTATATAAGAACAAAATATTTTATTATAAATCAAAATCTTGGAGCTTTGGAAGGGCTAATCATTTTCGTGCAACGTGTAGCTTTATTATTCTCTAAATGAGATTGTTTTTTAAAAGGAATTAGATTTCATAAACACTATCGGCCCCTTTCACAGTGGACCGGGCACTGTGGTAGGCACATTTATAGAGCTTTTCTCTTTTAATCTCATTTAATCATTGACATCATCCAGTGAAGTAGATTTTATGCTCATTTTACTGACAGGGAACTGAGGCTTAGAGAGGTTAAGAGTGGCCCAAGGTCACCTGCCTCGTAGGTGGGAGAACCAGCACCTACACCTCCAGCCTAGGATTTTGTTCACCAAACCAAGCGGTGGTACACAAGTCTCTATGGCTAACGATCCTGGCGGTTTACATTTTCCCTTTTATCTAAAAATGGCTTAGAGTTTATTCTCTGATGATTTATAATCGGCAAAGGATGGGGATGAAGTTATTCCATGGAAGCAATCAGTCTGGTTTAAAGGGAGTTTGAACCACCTCTGTATGGCAAAACCATAAAATCCATTATGATGTGAATCCTGGGTTGTAAGAAGAAAAAAAAAAAAAGAGGGGAAGGGTGGGCAAAGAGCAAGTAAAGAGAATAAAAAGCTTTTGGTGTAGCAGCAAGGAGTAAGGTACTCTGATTCCTATGAGAAATTCCAAATGAATGAGTGAGAGACCTGTACTCAGTCCTTCAGGACATGGTTACCTGCCTAATGTAGGCTCCCGAAGGCCCTATAAATACTTTTATTTATACTGGGAATGCAGCTAGAGTGGTATCAGGACTCTTCACTGGGAAAAGAGTGGGCATTAGAGTTCAGATACTTCTTACAGTAGGAGGCTCGCTGAAACTTAATACTCTGTATTCATACTCCTACACAAACTAAAACTGCACAACACGGTAAGATTCTGGATGAGTCCTAGAAATATATGACACTTGGTTTCGAGTATGTGCAAACAATAACCTGTTAATTTCCATTTCTATCCAGTGCAGAAACTAATGTGATAGACCAATTTTACCTTAGATATATGTCCAGACCTGTACTGCATTTTGATAATGCCAAACACCACACAAACCAGGAATAATGATAAGCTAAAACCTACTACAGAGGTATTTGAAATCCGAAATCAGTATTTATAGTATAGAAATGATCCAGGCTCCTGCATGACAGGTGATGGGACAGTTAATTGGATTTTAAAGATACTACCCATCTGGGGCATGTATAGTTTCAAAAGCAGAAAAATATGAAATATAAATTTGAATTTTCTATGTTTAAATTCTTAAGATTTCAAACAAAACCGTTTTTTACTATCCCTTTATTTTCATATATTATTTGCAAATGACTTAAAAGTATAAAAACATAAATGAAGAAAAAGGATCCATTGGCCCAGATGGTGAATGGTGACAACGTTTTCCTGGTATACTGGAGATTATTGAGCTCTATTATATCCTGTTGTATATCAATCATTGAATGAATAAAGGAATGACTCTAGACCCAATTAATAACGATGTGAGGGACCTTCAAGAAGAATACACAATAAAAGAAGGTAGAATAGAGAGGATATCAAACTGAAGGAAAAATAAATTGTAATTTTCAACTTCCGGCCTTGCGAAATGGAGACAAATACGGATGCAGGTTGTAGCAAATGCTGATCTTTTCAGCTGCAGAAAACCCTACGACTATTCCTGTTCTTCTCATTATTTCAGAGTTATATGGGGGAGCCAATTCCACATCTCCGTTAGTTATAAAGTTGGAGAAGAGCTCTGCATACCTACAGGTATGTTATCTTATGAAGATATTGTGAGAACGAAGAGTCTCACCACTACGAAAAATAATACATTTCACACCCAAATGCAACTTTGAGTGAGTCTACTGTTTCTACAAGCCAGTGGCAACTCATTGCTTTGCAGCTTGCAGATTTATACCTGATGCAATACCCATAATTCACTTCTTGTAGTTTCTGTCTGCTCAACTGATAGTTTGCTTGCACAGAGCAAGGGCATCCAAATATGCTATGCTTAAAATTGGTGATGTATATGCAAGAACGTTTATGACAGCATTTTTTTGTATTACTGAAAAAATTGGGATAACTTAATTTAAAACCATAAATATAAGAAGGACTATACCACAGTACACTGATATTCTGGAATATTACAGACCCATTTAAGAACGTATATACTGATAAGAAAAGCTGTCCCTGATATACATTTTTGAGTAAAAAGAAGGAAGTGACAGAACAATATGTTTAACAACATCCCATTAAAGAGAATAGATCCTCTCTATGTAGATACGTTACATATCTATTTCCCTTTACATGTAGATGTAACACACATATACATGTACATCATTTATGTTCATGTATGAAAAGACTGGAAGGATACTCATAGACTTGTTTTTTTTTTTTTTTAAAGATTTTATTTATTTGAGAGAGAGAATGAGATAGAGAGCATGAGAGGGGGGAGGGTCAGAGGCAGAAGCAGGCTCCCTGCCGAGCAGGGAGCCCGATGCGGGACTCGATCCAGGGACTCCAGGATCATGACCTGAGCCGAAGGCAGTCACTTAACCAACTGAGCCACCCAGGCGCCCCGATACTCATAGACTTGTAAGTGATCATTTCTGAGGAGAAGGAATGAGAGTAAAATGTGCACTTTTTATTTTAAACATTTCTGTATTCTTTTTTTCTTTTACAAGAAAGTAACACATTTATAATTTAAATTCCTTTAAAAGTTAGAGCATATCCACTGGCAAGATTGTACGTTAGGAGTGGATGTCCACTTTTACATGTCTTCTCCAAAAGTGCATTGCGTGTGAAACTGGGACTGCCGTGCCTGACTTTTCATCCCTCGCTCAGCTGTTTCCTAGCGTCCGGACTCTGCCACTGTCATTTTCTATGGGAAGCGTAGAAAAGGCAAAAAAAGAGGTAACACGGTTGTTTTATCATCATCCAAGCTCTTGCTGGTGGAAGGCCTCATACTTTAACATTCCAAAGGGCTACCTTGGCAGGCAGGGGAAGCTTTGGACCAACTTGCCAATGGATGACATGATGCAATGACATGAGAGCAAATGTTATTATATATGATGAGTGAGAACTTTGTGTGTGACACAAACACGTACCGCAGACCCTCAGCCAGACGTCACGGTTGCTTCTAAGACGTGCAGCACTAAGACCGATGGGTTTTTCCCCTGCCACTCTCATCCCCCAATTCCTGGGAACTCAGTTACTGAGAAACATGCAAAGCTGAATTTCAAATTATTTCACAGGGACAGTTTTTCTTCTTTTGTTTTTCTCTCCCCACTTTCAACCCCATCAAGGAGAGCTTTCTTGTTTATGGGTTGCTTGGCTGCAAGATATCTTTATGGGAGGGAATTCCCCAAGAATGCAGTCTTGGAGAGGTAGGTTATAAAAACACATATGGGCCTGTTGCACTTTCCTAGATATCTGCTTTTTTCAGAAATGCGTCCATTCTTCCACCCTCTTTTTAAAAATTCATTATTCACCGGAATAAAAGGCACAGCATAGGGAATAGAGCTAATGATACGACTCTGTAGTAGTGTCTCATGGTGACAGATGCAGCTGCGCTTGTGATGAGCACAGCATAATGCAGAGCTGTTGAGTCGCTGTGTTGTACAGCGGAAGTTGATGTAACATTGTGTGTCAACTGGACTGAAAAAAATTCATTAATTCATCCATTCATTCATTTCTGCAAAGAACGAGCCCCTGTATGTATACACATGAGCTCACATAGGTGCGCACACACGCTCTCTCCCGGGTACTGGGATGGTGCGGCAGGCCCATGCAGTCAGCCACGTACCACAGAAACTCAGGCCAAAGAGAACCGTGGTCCTGTAGCCCCAGAGAGGAGCTCACGTGTGCCCCCTGCTCAGAAGCTGTGCAGGCAGGCAGTTCCTGTGAGGGTGAAAGGCCCATCTGTAAACTGATCTCATCCCAGTCCTCCTGCTGCCGTAGCCCAGCACTGAAGCCAGTGAGGCCAGCCAGGCAGAGGCTCAGGAACATAAAACACATTCCAGCGGTTGGCATCTGGGAGCACAGCTGCCAGGAGCAGCCAGTGTGTGGCCTTGAGGTCTTGGCGTGGGCCGGGGTGGGGAGCGGGGGGAGGAGGGCAGGTCCCAGGCCAAGGCGTTCAGAAAGCCGCCTGTGGGCCGCTTTGGCTCTACAGGTTCTGGCCTTGTTACCGAGAGCAACAGTTTTATCTAGAAAGTGTGTTGTGGCGGTTGGAATCCGCCCCCCCACCCCCACCCTGTGGGACCAGGGCTCGGGGTGTAACGTTGGCACGCCTGGGGCTATGGGGCGGGGGAGGACTCAGCGTACCTCTGTGCTCTTGACTCAGGCCAGAGGGAAACCCCAGAATTACCACAAAGCCATTCCAATTCTGACTTGGCATCACCAATCAGCTAAAAGCAATTTTTGGAAGATGCTTTCATCTAGCGCTTAGGAGTGCATGCTTGTGTCCAAGGACGTGTGTATACTGTAGGCCTATTTTTAAGAATGAATTCTCTTGATTTTCATTTTTGCAAACAGAAGGGGGGGGGTGCCCTAATGCTTGTCAGAACTTCAAGGAGTTGGTTTTCAAGTGAGAGAACTTCAGAAATGAGAAATTGTTGAAATTATCTGGTAGCAGCTTTTGAGGGACATTTACCATGTATTTATTTTTAAAATTTCAGTTCATTTGAAAGCTGGGATAGTTAAATTAAGCAAAATCTAAATTAAAAAAAAAATCCCTCGATTCTTCCAGACCTACTTCACATCATCAAACTGGGCCCCTGCTGGAGGCCCCATTAAAATGGCAGCTCCCACTGAGAGAGAGACAAAAGCCCCCTCTCTGAATGGGGATGCTGAAACAGTGATGGGCTCTCAGAACTGCCTTTTTTTTTTTTTTTTCTAATCCATTAAAAAAAAGTTACCTCTGCATTGACTGTGAGAGAGTATTTATTTAGCTCTCCACACTGTGGGAAACAGGGCGTTCTCCCTTATAAGGACACCCAGACCTTCTTGGGAGAGGAGAGAAATATGAATCCATAACATGGCTGAAAAAATTCCTCCTCGCAACTGAATTCATGGAATGTTTTGGATGTGAACAGCTTAATTTTGGTGTGGTCTGGGACAAATTAATATGACTTAAATCCCACCTCACACAGGAAGCTTCTCCTGATGACGTGGGTGGGGTTAGCATACTCACTTCCCTCAGAATACTAAGAGTCCTCTCTATTACATTTAAATGCGGCTCCCCCTCTGCCCCAGCAAGAAAATCTTTAGGAATAGAGAAATCAAAAAAGGAATGGAGAAATTGTATCTAAACGGAAAATGTATCTAAAAAACCTAACTGTGCAAAGTATTCAGTATATGACTGTGATATTTTAGGTTACATGAATCTTACAAGAGTCTTCATGCAACAGAATAAAAGCTCCTAGAGGGTGGTCCAGCACCTTTGTATCTGGGGACTAAAGATATTAAAGACAAGGATTGCCCTTCCAGCATTTCTCATGAAGCCCCGGGAACGGTTATTCCAATCACACAGGCTTAGGGACTAACAAGGAAGCATCATCCTCTTCTTCCAGAAGATGAACAAGGCTTTCACCTTAACTCTTAATCAGACAGTTCTGTTCTGTCATAGATGGTTCAGTCTCTTTAGCAGAGAAGGATGATTACCTGCATCTTAAAATGAACTTTGACGTCATCCTTTCCAGAACTAAATTTCTTTACTTTTGCACATTGGGAATAAAGAATTACTACCTCATATGGGAGTAGGTTCTTGGGTGAAAACTACTATAAGTATCAGCTATGTGCTTTGGATTTGGGAACCCACTTGCAGATTGCTCACACACTTTACCTCTTTAGTTACCATGTATTTGTAGAAGGGAGTAGTAAGAAAGATTACTTCTTGATGATCAATAATAGAAATCACTTGTATTTGGTTTTGAAATGCATCATATGCTTGTTCTTTCTGCAGACATATGCACATAATTATGTCTGGGTTCAGTTAGTGTTAAAAGTAGATTACTTTCCCTGAATCACTGATCATCGAGAGAAGTTCTCCAAGACGCAAGGTGGGTTGTGAGGCACTTAGGGGTGGAAGCCCAGGCATCTTGCCATTTTTGAGATGTCCTTAGGCTAATGTAACCAGATGAGGGTGGTGAGACTTAGAGACCATGAAATATGGACAGAACTAGCTGACAAAATCACTCGATGGGACCTGTCTCTGTAGTGGGGAGGGGTGTAAAAGCAATCTAGGACAGGGCTCCTATTCCAGACCAGGCTTCTCAGAACATGTCTCTCTCCATATGGATCTATAATACATCATTTTTCTATCAGAATAGTATTTTGCCCAAGAATAATAGAGCCATGTAATTTATTATCACTGATAGAAGTCCCTGAAAAATGTTTATCAATAAAAGGTACAAATTTATGCATTCCTTTTTTACTACAGGAATTACAGGCCTTTGGAGATAGAAAGAACATCCTTGAGAATGGGTTTTCAGATGCTTTTTCCCCTAGTAGTAGATTCCTTTAAAAAATAACATAAAAATAAATACAGGCCTACACGGAATTCTAATATGTAGTATTCTACATATTCTACATATTACCAGGGCATCTTATTGAATGAGGAAAAATTTAGGGTCCAGAAGCTTGTTTTGAAAACCACTGTGTGAACATGGTTTTCAAACTTCCTGAACAGGAAGCTGTACAAATCGCCTGAGAATGCAAAAAGACAGTAACAAACAGATGTCCTCAAATATTAGGGAAATAGGGTCGTTGTACTATACGAGCACTTAATACAGAGACGGAGAACGAGGGTTTGCAGCAAGTCGCCAAAGGTTACACAACTACTTTGTGACAAACTCAGGACCCAAATTCATTTTTTTTCTCCCACTTGCAAGCCACCGTATGATGCTGTCTTTGGAGTCTGGAATGCCTTTGAAATCAGACTGTATGACACTCTAATCAATTTTAATGATCTACAACTTTTAGAAGTTGGTAAAAGAATTTTATAGCAAAGAACAACTTTCTACATTTTTCTTTGCTGCTGCAAAACTGATCATGATTTTCAGAGATATTTTTATGTTAATAATAATCATTTTTTTATACTTCTTTGGCCTGGTGTGCACGGTTTAAACACCATCACTTGCATTCTGGAGTTGGGACATAGGACATGACATCTCTGACCAGTAAATCCCTTGAATGAGTGCATTTCCCCCCTCTGTGCATGTCTCCTTCTCGTCCATTGTCTGTCTTCTTTTCATGCCTGTCAGGCGGTGGCCATGACTGTGCACTTATAAAGGTCAGTGACCCAGCAGAGAGGGCAGGCCCTGCAGAAGGCCTGTTGATGAAGCATTTCAATGCACACTGAATTTGTTAGCTCTCTGGCTTACTCCCAGGGGCAGGGTACAATTGTCTCCTGTGTGGCATGGCACCCACCCGGAACTCTTATGGTATGGGCCATTCCAACCAGGAATCTCTAAACCACATCCTACAAAAGAAACACCCGGCACTTCCCAGCTTACTAAATTCTTTTACCTGGCTCTCCTTCCCTTAATTTGTCTAGTATACCCAGTAAAACGAATTAAAACAAAGGCTTCCCCTTATTTACATAAATGGTCAGTCATAGAGATGCTTTCAAAGGATTATTTGTAAAACGGAGAGGCCACATGGACAGTAAACTCCCATCTTTCAGGCTGAAGAGTTTTAGAAGGCTATTGTCCTCAGCTTCTCCCTATGACAAATTCTAAATTAAGCAAAAGCAGACTTGGTATTTCTTTTGAGCTTGTCTCAAGGAAGGCAAGCATTTGGTTCTCTGTTTGGAGCATCTACCTTTTAGTAAAGCAATGATGATCTACCAGTGGAAACCACTGACTGAAAAATGAAAGGCTCATCCCAAATTTCAAACTGCTGCAATCTTTGCTGCAAGTAAAGAAGACAGCTCTTACTTGGATGAAATCAAATGAAAAAGTTATGGGTGTGTATTCTGGTTCTGGTCATAATGGAGTACCATGTACTAGACTATCCTCCCTACAGATAGCAGTTATAAAGTCTAGACAAAAATATTAAAGGACAGCTATTTAAATGTATTGGACAGAGACAAAAGCAGGCAGAAACCGGAGGGAGTTTGATCCTTGAAGTAAGGAACCATACTGGATAAGATCCATATGTTTATGGATTTTCTTGAGGATGCTCTAGAGTCCACTTGGTACAAGACAACTAAAACTCAAGCAGAAAGTCATAGTCTTATTGGCCTGAGGATTTGGAGAATGGACTTTGGGAGCTATCATAGTGACTGGAAATTGAGGAGTGAAAATCCCAGAAAGAGGGACTATAGAGGGAGTAGTCCCCAAATCTACTTATATCATCCTCTCAAATCCTTGGCTAACCCCTGAACTACACACATGCAGGGGAGATTCCAAGTTGCCCCATGGAAAACTACAGCTGGGAGGCTGAAAGAATAGAACAGAGATTCAGCTTCTGTCCACTGCATGGAGACAGAGTGTAGAATCTGAGTCATGCTTCAAATATGAAGCTTTGAGGAGCTTCATAATTTTTCAAGATTTTTACTTAAACTCTAGAAAGTCATACCCTACATATGAAGACTAGATATCATATTTAAGGGATTTGCCCTAGGCCTAATGACAAAACTGAAACAGACCCCATCAAAGCCTCAAGCCAAGTCTCTCCAAGTTCAGGGTGATCAGCCAGCAATATAATTGCCAACTAGAACAAAATTCAATACTGTTCAGAGGAAAATAACAGAAACCAGAGTCTATAATGAATCCTTTACAATGTCCAGTATACAATAAAAATTACTAGACATATGAAGAAAAAAAAATGTGATAAAATAGTAAATGACAAAAGATGACCAAGATGCTACAAAGACTTTAATGCAGCTATTATAAATTTTAAAAGGACTTAAAGAATAAGATAATAATAATGGGCAGACATGTTGGGAATTACAGCCAAGATATGAAAACTATAAAAATGAACCAAATGGAAATTTTAGAACTGAAAAATATAACATTTAAAATAAAATTCAACAGGTAGGCTTAAGAGTAGTAAAAAGGGTCAGGAAATTTAAAGACATCAATAGAAACTATCCAATCTGAAGAATAGAGAAAAAAAAGTTTTACAAGTATGTGAAAAGAACTTTAGGGTCCTGTAGGAAAATATCAGTCTAAAAATAATTTACTTGGGTTCCCAGAAGAAGAGGAGAGAGGAAGAGAAAAAAAATTAATAAATAGAGGAAAATCACCCAAATTTGTTAGAAAACATCAAATTATAGATCCAAGCATCTCAGCAAGGTAAGTACAAAAAACCCCACATCTAGGCCCAGTTTAGCCAAGTTTCTGAAAACCAACAATAAAGAGAAAATCCTGAAAAGCTGTCAGAGGAAAAAGCCATCACATAAAGGGACAGTGATGCAGATTATCACTGGCTTTTCAACAGAAACAACTGAACGTCTTTAAAGTGCTGAATGATAAATTTGGCTCATCTAGAATTCTACATCCAGCAAAACTATCCTTCAGAAATGAAGGTAATGTCTGACTTCCTAAAGATACGTTGAATAAAACTTTTCAGGCTAATTGGAAATGATCACAGGGACAAACTCAGATCACTGGAAGCAAGAAAGAATACCAGAAATAGTTATACAAAAGTTGATAAATGTAAAATATGTTTTCTTCCATTTAAAAAAAAAAAGAGCTCACTGTTTAAAACAAAGTTTATAACATTGTATTTTGGTACTTATAATACACACATATGTAATATATAACTGGGCATTTATGGAATTTTACTGTTGCTGGATTTTTACATTTTACATGAGGGAGTAAAATATTCACTCTAAGGCCATGGTAAGTTAAGAATGCATAGTTTAATTCCTAGAGCAATAACTTAAACAACACAAAAAGGTAGAGTTTAAATCCATACAGAATTAAAATGAATATTCTAAAAATGTGATTAACCCAAAATAGTGTAAGGAAGGAGAAACAAAGGGAAACAGGGCAAATAGAAAACAAATAGAAAAATGGTAAGCTTAAATTCAATTATATCAATATTAAATATAAATAAACTCAGCACCAATTAAAAGATAGATATTGCCAAATAGCATTAAAAAAAGCAAGATTCAACCATATGTAGTCTATAAGAGCTATAAAAAGACTAGTAGATTGAGAATAAAAATGAAGAGACAGTCATGCAAACTATAAGCAAAAGAAATATGGTGTGGCTATATTAACCCAAGCAAATGTGGACTTTGCACAAAGGGTATTACCAGAATTTAAAGGCATTCCATAATGATAAAATGCTCAATTCAATAGGAAGACATAATAATCATAAATGTTTATTCAGTTAATAATATAGTCTTAAAATACATGAAGCAAAAACTGACAGAACTAAGGAGAGAAATAAACAAATCAACAATCACAGTTAGAGACTTGAACATCATGGTTTCAGTAATTGATAGAAGAACTAGATGAAAAGTCAAGACTATAGAAGATTTGAACATTATCAACCAGTCTGACCTAATGGACATTTATAAAATGCTACACCCCAAAACTTCAGAATACATGTTCTTTTCAAGTACACATAGAATATTCATCAGGATAGACAATATGCTGAGCCATAAAGTAAGTCAAATTTCAAAGGATTGACATTTTACCAAGTTATTTTCTTACACAGTGGAGTTAAAGTAGAACTTAACAGTAAGATACTTTGAAGACTGCAAAAGGAACTGTGGGTCAAAGGAGAAATAAAAAAGGAAAATTAGAAACTATTTTAAAAAAATGATAGTGAACATATAACATATCAAAATGTGTGGAATGCAGCTAAGTCAGTGTTTAGAGGGAATAAACATTAAATGATTATATTTTAATAAAAGAAAGATAAAACCAATGATGTAAGATTTTACTTTAAATTGCTCTAAAAAAAGAAGAAATCAAGCCATATATAAAAATTTCACTTATACAAATTTTTTAAAAGAGCAAAAATCAATAAAATAGAAAATAGAAGTTAACAAAAGATGAAGTTACTTTGAAAAGATTAAATAAAATTTATAAACTAGCAAAGCTGATCAAGAAAAAAAGAGAAGCACAAATGACCAATATCAGGAATGAAATAGAGAATAATACTATTGATCCTATAGACATTAAAATGATACTAAAAGAAAATAAGGGAGTATTATAACTTTATGCTAATGAAAGTACTGGAACAACTGGATAAACATATCAAAACCATAGGAACCTCAGCTCCCACCTCACCACGCACAGAAATTAATTGAGATAGTTTTTAGATCTAAACCTAGAATCTAAAACTAGAAAGTTTCTAGAAGAAAATACAGGAGAATATCTTTGAGACCATGGGTTGGCAACAATTTCTTATGAGGAGACAAAAACATTAAACATAAAAGGGAAATTTATAAATTGGACTTTGTCAAAATTTCTAAACTTCTGCTTATCTAAAAGACCCATTAATAAAATAAAACAATAAGCCACAGACTGTGAAAAAATATAATGCACATCTCTGAGAAAAGACTTATATAGGGAATACATAAAGAACTCCTACAAATCGACAATTAAAAACCAGACAAAAATTTAAAAATTCATAAAATACTAGAACAGATACTTCACAAAAGAAAAGATATGTACAAGAATACTCAAATGTCATTCATTGTCGGAGAATTGCAAACTAAAACCATAGTAATATATCATTTCATACCAAATCTTGGTGAGACCGTGCAATACCTAAAACTATCATACTGTGTTAGTGGGAATATAAAATGGCACCATCTATATGGTATTATCTTAAGAAGTTAAATATACAACTACTGTATCATTCAGTAATTTTACTCCTAGGTACTTACTCAAAGGAATTGAAAATATGTCCACAAAAAGATGTGTAAGAGAATATTCATGGAGGTTGGGATTTACTGGAAGTGGCTGACATGGAATTTTCTGAGGTGATACAAATATTCTCTATTATAGTTATCAAGACTCATTGAATTGTACACTTTAGATATTAAGCTTCACTGTATATGAATTTTACTTCAAAAAAATTTTTAAAAAGCCAACAACATTGTCAAAATGTCAGTTCTTTCTAAACTCGATCTATAGATACCATGCAACCCCCCAAAAGTTCCAGCAAGTTATTTTGTGGACACTGACAAACTGATTACAAAGTTTTTATGGAGATGCATAAGACCCAGAATAGCCCACACAACATGGAAGAACAAATTGGAGGATGGACACTACCTGGCTTTAAAACTTACTATAAAAGCTGTAATAATCACGACAGTGTACTAAACAGGCAGATCAGTGGAACAGAATAGAGAGGTCAGAAGTAGATTCACATAGAGTCAACTGATCTTTGACATAGGAGCAAATACAATACAATGGAGAGAAGATAATCTCCTCAACCAATGGTGTTGGAAAAACTGGACATCCACATGCAAAAAAAAAAAAATGAATCCAGATACATCCTTCACAAAAATTAACTCAAAATGGATCAAAAACCTAAATGTAAAATGTGAAACTATAAAACTGAAATTATAAAAGATAATGTAGGAGAAAACCTGGATGACCTTGGGTATGGTGATGAATTTTTAGATACAATACCAAAAGCATGATCCATGAAAGAAATAATGGATAAGCTAAACTTCATGAAAATTAGAAACTTTCACTCTCTGAAAAATAATGTCAAGAGAATGAGAAGACCAGCCAGAGACTGGGAGAAAATATTTGCAAAAGACACATCTGATAAAGAAATGCAAAATATGCATTATATAAAAAATATATATGCAAAATATACAAAGAACACTTAAAACTCAGTAATAAAACAACCTGATTAAAAGATGGGATAATACCTTGACATCTTACCAAAGAAGGCATACAGACGGCAAATAGGCACAGGAAAAGATGCTTCACGTCGCATGTCATTGGGGAATTGCAAATTAAAACAACAACGAGCTATCACTACACGTCTATTAGAATGGCTAAAATCCAGAACACAGACAACACCAAATGCTGACGAGGATTTGGAGGAACAGGAACTCTCATTGATCATTGGTGGCAATGCAAAATGCCACAGGCACTGTGGAAGAGTTTGGTGATTTCTTATGAAACGAAACATACTCTTAGCATATGATCCAGCAGTTGCACTCCTTGGCATTTACCCAAAGGAGCTGAAAACTGATGCTCACACAAAATCCTGCACGAAGATGTTTTATTGGTAAATGCTAAAACCTAGAAGCAACCAAGGTGTCCTTCAGTAGGTGAACGGATAAATAATGGTACATGCAGACAACAGAATATTATTCAGCACTAAAAATAAATGGGTTATCAGAGGTACATATCTGTGATTCAACAGTCTTGCACACTTCACAGTGCTCTGAAGCAAATAATACATTATATGTTAAAAAAAAAAAAGAAGAAGAAGAAGATAGCAGGAGGGGAAGAATGAAGTGGGGGAAATCGGAGGGGGAGACGAACCATGAGAGACTATGGACCCTGAGCAACAAACTGAGGGTTCTAGAGGGGGGTGGGGTGGGGGCATGGGTTAGCCTGGTGATGGGTATTGAGGAGGGCACATTCTGCATGGAGCACTGGGTGTTATGCACAAACAATGAATCATGGAACACTACATCAAAAACTAATGATGTAATGTATGGTGATTAACATAACATAATAAAAAAAAATGGGCTATCAAGCCATGAAAAGACATGGAAGAACCTTGAATGTATATTACTAAGTGAAAGAAACAGTCTGAAATTGGCTACACACGATATGATCCTAACTATATGATATTCTGGAAAAGGCAAAACTATGCAGGCAATAAAAAGATTACTGGTTGCCAGGGATTGGGGAGGGGGGAAATTATAATGATGGATATTTATCATTTGCTCAAACCCATAGAATATACAACGCCAAGAGTGAACCCTAGTGTCTACTATGGACTTTGGGTAATTATAATGTGTCAGTGTGGGTTTATCAATTGTAACAAATGTACCACTCTGGTTGGGGCTATTGATAATGGGGGAGTCTATGGGGCAGGGAATATATGGGAAATCTATGTACTTTTGCAGTGAACCTGAAATTACTCTGAAAAAAAAAATAAAGTCTTAAAAAAAAAAAAGCCAAGAAACAAACCAGTTTCCTCCTTGCCACTCTTTATGAGATGAAGTAACAATTTCATAAAACATTGAAAGAAAGGTGTAAAGGGATTCTTAAATGATGATCCTTAAGCCTTTGTATATTCTCTATTCATCACTTCCATTTGCTTGTTTTGTGGAAGTAAGAATTGTTTTTATTACACAGAAAGAATTAAAAAGAAAAAAACCCCTAAACTAATAACTGGTAGATCTGTAACTTCTTAGAGACTTGGGAGGACACTTTGACAGGGCCTATCAAAACTGTAACTGCTATACTTTTGACCCAGCTATCCCCCTTGCAGAAACCTGTCCCTAGAAATATTCACATTAAGTACAAAAAGAAATATGGGCAATGACCTCACTGTAGCCTGGCTTGGAATAAGAACAAACTGGAGACAGTTAAATGTCTATCAATAGGGCCATGGTTGGGGCGCCTGGGTGGCTCGTCGTTAAGCATCTGCCTTCGGCTCGGGTCAAGATCCCAGGGTCCTGGGATCGAGCCCCGCATCGGGCTCCCTGCTCAGCAGGGAGCCTGCTTCTCCCTCTCCCACTCCCCCTGCTTGTGCTCCCTCTCTCGCTGTCTCTCTCTCTGTCAAATAAATAAATAAAATCTTTAAAAAATATAGGGCCATGGTTAACAAATTGTGGCCATCTAGGTTAATAAATACTGTGCAGCTGCTACAAGAAAGTATAAATATTATGTGTGTGAGATAGTTTCATGTGAAAGAACCGGGCTATAGAACAACATGAATAATATTATCTCAGTTCTGTAAAAATAACTCCCTTCCTTCTCTTTGCTTCTCTCTTCCTTTTTCTTTGTAAATGCATAGGAAATGCCATAAAGGATACACATCAAAATATTATCAGTGGTTACCACCTGGAGAAAGGGAGTGGAAAGATGGCAGGTGAGAACTTTAATCTTGTTTTACTTTCTATATGCCTACATAGTTTAATTTTTCTTCTCAATGAATGGTTGCTTTGTAATGAACATTTTTCTAATTTTCTAATTTTCTTGAGATGTAATTGACATATTGTATTAGTTTAAGGTGTACAGCAGAATGATTTGATATATGTATGGATTGCAAAATGATTTCCACAGTAAGCTCAGTTAACATCCATCAGCTCACATAGTTACAGACTTTTTTTTCCTTGTGATGAGAACTTTTAAGATCTGTTCTTTTAGCAATTTACAAATATACAATACAGTATTCTTTACTATAGTCACCACACTATACATTACATCCCCAGAATTTAATTTATCTTATAGCTAGAAGTTCGTACCTTTTGACCATTTTCATTCATTTCCCTATCACCCCCTCTTCCTGGCCCCACGTCACCTCTGGTTGTTTCAAAAATAAAGGAGGAAAAGGAAAGGAAGGGAGAGGATGGAAGGAAGGAGGAAAGGAGACAACCGTTATCTGTACTTGCAGAGCCAAAGGACCCCTAATCGTCAGTGTTCATGATTGACCAGGCCTTGGAAGAATGACTTCAGGTAGGGCCAGATTCTATCCCAATTGCAAATAGTTCTTGTTTTTAAAGACAGAATAGGAGATCCCACAACTTCCCCTGGTAACCATTTTCATTTTTTTTTAAAATTTTTAAAATATTTATTTATTTGAGAGAGAGCGAGAGTGAGTGGGGGAGGGGCAGAGGGAGAGAATCCTGCAGCAGACTCTCCGCGGAGCAGGGAGCGCAGCTCCACCTCACGACCCTGAGATCAGGACCTGAGCCGAAACCAAGAGTCAGATTCCTGACTGAGCCGCCCAGGCACCCTGGTCACCATTTTCATTTGTAATGATCTTTACAATGAATATCACTTTCTCATGTCTGAGAACCTCTGTCCCTAGTGTAGAAACGGAACAGCTGATCATCACATGTTAACACACACTGTTAACTTTCAATTACCCATATTAAGGTTAAGGCAGGAGCAGTGACTTGGATAAGGAAACCCACCCCACTTCCTATTTTCATGTTTCCTTTTTTAGAGTCCATCACTGTAAAGCTCAAGAACCTGAAGAACAGAGGTGCGCTGCACAGGCCCAGCCCTGGAGTCCGACACAACTGAAAGGCCCGCTGTCTCCTGCCACCTGTGTGCCCTTGGGCAAAGTAATTGACGTTCCTACAGCTCAGTCTCCTCATTTGGAAGTGATTACAACCATAATGGTGCTGGTGCTGGTGGTAATAATCCCTTCTACCTTGCAGGCCAGTTGTAAGAACTGTGAGAACTAGGGGCGCCTGGGTGGCTCAGTTGGTTGAGCGACTGCCTTCGGCTCGGGTCATGATCCTGGAGTCCCGGGATCGAGTCCCGCATCGGGCTCCCTGCTCGGCGGGGAGTCTGCTTCTCCCTCTGACCCTCACCCCTCTCATGTGCTCTCTCTCATTCTCTCTCAAATAAATAAATAAAATCTTAAAAAAAAAAAAAAAAGACTGGCTCTTTTGAGGGGAGCCTGGGTGGCTCAGTCGGTTAGGCGACTGCCTTCGGCTCAGGTCATGATCCTGGAGTCCCGGGATCGAGTCCCGCATTGGGCTCCCTGCTCAGAAGGGAGTCTGCTTCTCCCTCTGACCCTCCTCCCTCTCATGCTCTCTCTCATTCTCTCTCTCTCAAATAAATAAATACAAATCTTTAAAAAAAAAAAGAATTGTGAGAACCAGTTAAAGCACCTCGCTCGTAGTAGGCGCTCCATCGGGAACCCTCTAAGGTAACCAGAGTGCTAGCGGAGTAGAGTGGAGATAAGAACTCACATCTCTTCACGTCAAGGATTGGTCTCTACATTACAGGGTTTCTGTTAGAGTCTCTTTGACCACGATAACTTTCGGGCTATTACTACCTTACCTGACCGTCGCTCATTGCTGCCTCCCGCGTTGGGACCCACCTTGTAGTTGAGGAGAGCCTTACACACAGCGGTCCCAGCTTATCCGCCACTTGGCTTCCCGTGGTTTCAATTTCCCGACGACTTGCGGACTTCCGGTCAACCGCGATCCGGAGGCGGAAGAGCCTCCTCCTGAGGCGCTCCGGCCGCAGTGCCTACGTCATTCCCCTCACCGAGTCTCATGACGTAGGCATTTTATCATCTCACATCCGGGGAAGAGGGGGGAGTACTGTACAATAAGATATTTTGAGAAAGGGACCACGTTCACATAACTTCTATGATAGTGACTATTACAATTGTTCTATTTTATTATTAGTTATTATTATTATTTTTTTAAATTTTTAAAAAAGATTTTATTTATTTATTTGCGAGAGAGAGAATGAGAGACAGAGAGCATGAGAGGGGGGAGGGTCAGAGGCAGAAGCAGGCTCCCCGCCGAGCAGGGAGCCCGATGCGGGACTCGATCCCGGGACTCCAGGATCATGACCTGAGCCGAAGGCAGTCGCTTAACCAACTGAGGCAGTCGCTTAACCAACTGAGCCACCCAGGCGCCCTATTAGTTATTATTTTTAACCTCTTACTGTGCCTAATTTATAAATTAAATGTTATCATAGGAATGTATGCATAGGAAAAAACAGTATGTATAGGGTTCAGTAGTGTCCGCAGTTTTAGGGGGGGGTCTTAGAACGTATCCCCCATGGTTAAGGGGTGGGAGGACTAATGTACACCTATTCCAGAATGTAAAGGGTTATTCTCTACCTGAGGGTGGTGGGCAGTTTATTCCTTCAACCTCTCTAGAAAGGTTCACGCTAAAGGAAATGGGATTATTTTCACCAGGAGGGATTTAGATTAGACGGGAAGAAGAACTTCCTGACTGATGATTTCCTTCCCTGCAGTCCTTAAAAATAGAATAGTTGCCCACTTTTTCAATTTTTAAGATGCAGGCAGTTAGAATAGACGGGTTTGCAAGATCTCTTTTAATATTAATATTACTTTGGTCACAGGCTGTGTTTCTAAGAGGCACTCACTTTATGCACATCTATGAATTAAAGAATATAGAGGGATATTTGTTCCCAAAGCAATAGGAAATAATTTTTGTCTTGACTTTGTCTCTTTAAAGGCCTATAAAATCATACAAAACAGCTTTAGCAAGCTAAAAAATAATCCACGGGAAATACACAGGGAGAGATTTAGAAAAGTGTGATAAAAATTTACTTTTGTATAGCACATTAGAATTATTTATTATAAATGTTATTATTTATAGATATTTGAATGAAACCTAAAAGGGCTTTGGACTGGGTCCGAAACCTAATTCTTTGGACTGGGTCGTCTAACCTGTAATTTTACTCCACCATGGGGGCAAATGAAAATAAATATGAAGTAACACTGACATCTAGTGGATTCCCTGTGTTACTGCCATTGTTTGAGGTGGAGCTTAAACTCAAATTCAACTCCAGTGTCAGAAATTGGACTGGATTGGACCCGAGAGTCCCTTCTCCTTATTTTAAGAGTACATTAAAAAAAAGTTTCCAAACATATGTTAGCACTTAAGAATTGTTATTTTATTGTTGTTTTCTAATTTAATTTTACTGTGGGGACAGAATGTGATCTATGTGATAGTGACTTGGAATTTGTTGAGACTCCTTTGAAAGCTAACCTGTGCTAGCTTTTTGTCATTGTTCTATGTGCGCTTGAAAGAAAATATACTCTTGGGCGCCTGGGTGGCTCAGTTGGTTAAGCGACTGCCTTCGGCTCAGGTCATGATCGTGGAGTCCTTGGATGGAGTCCCGCATCGGGCTCCCTGCTCGGCAGGGAGTCTGCTTCTCCCTCTGGCCCTCCCCCCTCTCATGTGCTCTCTCTCCTCTCTCTCTCAAATAAAGAAATAAAAATCTAAAAAAAAAAGAAAGAAAATATACTCTTGTTTCTTTTTGTTTGTTTTTGTTTTCTGCAGAGTTCTTATATATAACCATGCAGTCTAAATACTAATTTGGTTGTTCAGGTTTTCTATATCCTAAGGATGGGGCGGAGGGTGAGGGACTTACTCAATTTATTATATTGTGATACAAATAAGATAAAAGTCTTCCCCCATGATTGTGATTTATCCAAATCTCATTACACTTTTGTCAGGTCTTTTGCTTTTTGTATGTGCATTGTTAAATGCACCTAAATTCATGGTTTTTAAATCTTAATGAAATGGTCTTTTAAATTATGTAGTGTCTTCTTTATCCCCATTATTGCCTTTTGCCTTAAATTCCATCTTATATATTGTTAGTATTGCTACAATAGCTTCCCTTGGGAAATCATTTGCCTCTATTTCTTAAGTCCTTTTATCGTTATTGACCTTTCTATGCCCTTTTATCTAAGTTGTGTCTCTTGTAAGCCTTACATGGCTGGCTTTAAAAAAAAAATCTGAGGATCTGTTTTTCAACAGTGAGTTTATTCTTTTTACAAATACTGTGATTTCAATAGTGATCTTATTCTTTTTACAAATACTGGTCACTGATATATGTAAACTTACTTCCATCACCTTATTTTTGTGGGGTTTTTTTATTTACTGTTTTTTCTTTGTACTTTATTTTTCTTTTTTCCTATGATCTGTTGGGTGTGTGTGTGTGTGTGTGTGTGTGTTCTTTTCTCTACCATTTTAGGATACATTGTACTACTAGTTTTCTTTTAGCTGTCTTTTTTTTTAAGTAGGCTCCATGCCCACCGTGTAGCCTAACATGGGGCTTGAACTCATGACCCTGAGATCAAGACCTGAGCTGAGATCAAGAGTCAGGTGCTCAACTGACCGAGCCACCGGGTGCCCCTCTTTTAGCTCTTTTTAACATGAAATGGTTCAACTATAAAGATAAGTATATGACACCCCACGTGCCCTCCTCCCAGGTTGTAGAAGTTTTAATAGCCCTAGGATTTGGCTGTAACTGCCTCAGGTTTATTAAATAAGAAAAAAATTACAGATTCAGTTAAAGTCTTTGTATATCCCTCTTCAATCTCATTTTTCCGTTTCTCTCTCTCAAGGACTCACCTCTATTATGAATTTGATGTTTATTAATTCTACATTTGCTTTAAAATTTTATTTTGTATTTTCTAGTTTTAAATGTTTTTTTCTGGTTTAAACATCTACATGAATATCTTTCTTATCAACATTATGGTTTTGACATCCATTTGTGTTCATTGATACGCATCTGTTTTACCCCTTTAATTCCTAAGTTGTAGTATTCTATTTGTTATATACACATTTTTGTTCTACTTTTTCTCCTGTTGATGGATAGTTTTTCCCTAAGTTTTTATTTCAAGTAATGTTAGAATGATGTTCTTTCACCTTTCTCCATGTGCACATGTGTGTGAATTTCTTTAAAGCAACTGCTTTTGTCTATGTACCCCTAAAATCGTCTTGACAAACTATGTAATTTCTTGGACATTTTAAAGATAGTATTTATATGTTTTCATTTAAAATATGAATAGTGGCAAATGAGGTGATTTTCAGTTTATTGTAAATATCACTATTTTAAAATACAACTGTTCAAAATATATAAATGTCAAAGCAGGTTGATAGGCACCATCACTACCAATATAAAGAAACGTAAGAAGTTCTATTATATAATCTGAAATTTCACATTGCTCCTTTTCCAGCTTCAACTCAGATTTCCAATGCACGCTACAGAGTTTTATCCTAATACATTGTTTGCTGTTTGAAAATATTTTCTCTATTGCCCTATCATATTTCTCTACAACAAAATATACATCAAAAATTTAAAAATGTTTTTTCTCTGTGACCAAAAACTCTGAATATTAAAACATTTTACTCTGAATTGAGTTATTAGCACCATTATAAGCAATACAAAATTGATCAAGGCAACAAAATAATTATTTTGGTGAATGGTTATTAAGCAAAAATATTAAAATTTTACTAAAAGGATATTTGATAAAATATATTTGAGTGTTTTTCCATTAGTTTATATATCTATGAAAAAATAATAATTATCGCTAGGAAGTTGTGAGATCAGCATCAATCCTATTCCTGCTTTTTATTTTTATAGCTGAAGCTGCTGAGAATCTTGTTCATATAAAGAAGTGGATGAGAATGGAGTATTTTGCCAAAACTATGTCAATTATTTGAACTTACGATGAGTTATACTGTATAAAATAATGTAATTATCTATCATAAATGTTAATGGTCTATCAGCTGACAGCTCAATTAGATCTGCCTTCAATTTTGTTGAAGCAAAGATTTGGAAACACCCCGACTTACAAAATATTTTGTCATACAGTTACTACAGTCATTTACTTTCTCAGATTTTGGGAAATATACCAGAAAGGTTTTAGCGGTCCTATGGAAAAATCATACCTGTTGCTGTTTTACTTAGAGACATCTTGTTTAAACCAATATAATCAGGAAGTTTGGGGAAAATAGGGGCGCCTGCATGGCTCAGTTGGTTAAGTGGCTGCCTTCGGCTCAGGTCATGATCCCGGGGTCCTGGGATCGAGCCCCGCATCGGGCTCCGTGCTCAGAAGAGAGCCTGCTTCTCCTTCCCCCTCTGCCTGCCGCTCTGCCTGCTTGCGCTCTTTATCTCTCTGTCAAATAAATAAATAAAATCTTAAAAAAAAAAAAAAGTTTGGGGAAAATAAATATATTGTTAATTTCAATACAGCTTTGCTATTACGGTAATTTTTATAAACAGCTATAATTTCATGTTTTAAAGATATTTTCATCAATATCTATTTATCTAATGCAATTCATTGAAAATGGCAAACTGAAATTTAATTTGCAAAGCTATCAGCCAATTAAAGCTTCTGTTAGAAAAATGTGACTTCATTTTAAAAAATTTATAAGTGTGTTAATACGCGTTTCAAGGTATATTATGAAAGCCAATGAGACATAAAAATGCATCCTGTAAAATAGACTAATAGAAGAAGAGGAGGTTAATGTGATATATATACATATCACTGTGATATATATAACTATATATATAGCTCTAATATAAATTATTATTTTCATAAGTCATAATATAAAGTAGGACAGTAGCAATGTTTTTCATTATTTAATTTGAAGTAACACAATGTAATATGTAGCCAAAATAACATGATATATGTGAGAAGGAGTAAGCAAAGACATGGGACTTCTTTTGGTAAGAAAGTGTGTGTGTGTGTTGAAACTCCCATTTTTATCTTCTGGAAATAATTAGGAATCATGTAAAAAATTAGAAATAATTTTAATACTTTCAATAGACATCATGTTTTTTCTCTCTATTAAAAAAATAAGGTTTGGGGCACCTGGGCAGCTCAGTTGGTTAAGTGTCTGACTCTTGGTTTCAGCTCCACACTCAGTGCAGAGTCTCCTTGAGATTCTCTCCCTCTCCTTCTGCACCTCCCCCTGCTTGCCCACACTCTCTCTCTCTCAAATAAATAAAATCTTTAAAAAAAAAGGGTATATTTGTTGTAAATACATTGAACCACAATTTAATAGAAACCAGAAACATTTTATAAGGTGACATCAGATCATCTTATATAATCTTATATAATAACTATACAATTATGTAAGTGGTATAATTCATAATACAATTTGATAAATATGTTTTTAACTATCTTATGGAATATTTCTTTACTAATTTATTTGTCGTTTAAGAGAAAATAGTGTTTATTCTATTCCAAGTGCTCTGCAAATATTAACTGATCTATTTCTCATAACAATCTTACGAGATAGCTCTTGTATTTATTCCCATTTTGTAGCCAAGGAGACTAAGACACAGAGAAGTACCTTGAACACTTACACAGGTAGTGAGAGTCACAGTAAGTTTATATTGAACAATGTACGTTGAATCTGAAAGATAGCCATTCAATTGTCATTCCTGATTCCTTGCAGTATATTTTGAAATATTAGGTAATTTAAATATATTTCCAGTTTCTTGTAAATGAAGCAACATCACTAACTTGTTCTGCTTCAGCTGTTCAAAAACTCGTTTCTTTTCAGATGAAGGCACTTCCTAGGATTTTGAGACTAGCTGATAAGAGTTAATTACATGTGGGGCTCCTGGGTGGCTCAGTCCATTAAGCATCTGACTCCTGATTTCCGCTCAGGTCATGATCTCGGGGTCCTGAGATGGAGCCCTACTTTCCTCAGCATGGAATCTGCTTAAGATTCTCTCCCTCTCCTTCTGCCCCTCCCACCCCACACCCCTTTGCTCATGGGCATGCATGCTCTCTCAGGTAAAATAAATAAAATCTTTTTAAAAAAGAGTTAACTTTATGTAAATATGTGAGAAAACCCTTTTTGGCATTCATTCTTTCTTACTAATGTTCTCCTTGCACTGCTCTTATGGGACTTTCCTCAAGAAGGATTGTGTGGTGACGGGACCGTGACTAAAGAGATGAAGTCGTCAAATGGACGTCATTTCTTCCATCTTCCTCCGCCACAATTTAGGCTCACAATATCCCAGCATGGGCCAAAAGAGCCTGTTTTTTACACTCTGCTTCTCTATCTTAAAACAAGTATGTAGAAGGCACTAAAAGACCTTGGGGTTATGGTACATTAGTCAGTTATTAAAGAAGAAACCAATAACTCAAATTGCTTCTTTGTTTGGTGCCCCTGAGGTTTTTACACTGGGGGCCTGACACCATAATAAAGTTTAGAATGGGAAGAGCCATGTCTCTGTATCAGCCAGGATAGTTCATTTATGCTGCAGTAACAAACAACGCCCACATTTCAGTGGCTTAAAACAACAAAGTTTCATTATTTCCCCTCCCACATTCCGTCTTGGGTTAGTTGGGCTCTGCTGTACATTATCCCCCCACTCTGGGCCCCAAGCTGATATAGCTGCTTCTCCACTTCCATCTGGGGTGTCGCCAGTTATTATAGCAAAGGAAAAATTGCTCTGGAGTGGTTTGCTCTGGTAAGTCAATGCTCCGAGCATTGTAAAGTGGGAAGAACGTTTGTAAAAGGGTCGGAAGAACAGGAAACACTAAATGGGCCTTAGAGTGAGTGAAACAGGCATTGTTTTTAGGTAGATCACTTTTAGGAAAGAATAGATAGGTCTAAAACTAATTTCTTTTTCCATGCCCAGGTATGCATTGAAAGGCTTCCATATACCCTCAAAAAACACAAGTACCTTGGTTTGAAGATCCACAGTTCAAGAGAATATAATTAGAAGTGGAATTGCTGGATTAGAACATGCACATCTTCACCTGTGTAGTATATTGCTAAATGATTGCACTAGTGTTTGTTCCAATTTTCACTTCCATTGACAGTGAACCAGCATTCCCTTTGTCCTACAACCTTGCCAACACCTACTATTAGTGGTCTTTCAAAATTTTTGCCAATCTGATAGGTGTGATTTATTATCTCTTTGTTATAGTAAGACTCACATTTTTCTCCTTGCTACTGAGTTGGAGCATCTGTTCATGTCTTTGTTGGGCATTCAGATTTCTTCTGTAAATTGCTGTTTCTTTTGTCCCTTTTTCTCATAGATTTTTTTTGGGGGGAGGGGTCTTTTTCTTGTCAATGTATAAAATATTCTTGTATTATACCTTTACATATATACAAACATATATATGCCTCATTTATCCTCCTGCTTACTCAGTATCTTCACTTGGATATCTTTCTTTTATATTCATCTTAGACCTACTATGGCCAACATGGAATTCCTGATCTTCCCTCAATACCAACTTCATCTGCAGTCTTTCCCATTTCAGTTACTGGAAGCTCCATCTTTCTAATTTGGCTGAAACTCTTAGAATTATCATTTACTGTTCTCATTTTCTCCCAGTCTATATTGCATCTGGCAGCAAATTCTATTAACTATACTTTAAAAATATACCAGAATCTGACTACATTTAGTCACCATCATCTCTGGCCTGGATAATCACAATAGTCCATAGCCCATAGCTTGTCTCCCTGTCTCTCTCCCTCCTTGTTCCTGCACACCCTCTCCTCTAAATCCAGTCTACTCTCAAAATAAAGGTTTGGGAAAATAAAAAAGATGGCTAATTTCAACAAAGCTTTGCTAATATGATAATTTTTGCTAAAAGCAAAATGGTTTCCATCTTAGAGTAAAATCCAATGTCCTATCGTGGCTTATGCAAACTCCTCAGGTCTGGCCTCTGTCTACCATCCAACTTCATGCCCTGTCACTTTCCCATTTGCTTATTCTGCTCCAGCTACATTGGCTTCCTTTTTGTTGTTCAAATATGCCCAGTCTGTTCCCGCTTCATGGCCTTAGCACTTATCATCTCTTCTGCTTTGTAGATCCCACATGACATGCTCTCTTATTTCCTGCAAAGCTTGGGTTCAGTTTACGTTAATCACCTTTTCAGTGATGCCTTTCCAGAACACCTTGTTTTAAATTGTAATGAACCTTCCACCCACACTCTCTGGCCTGCCATTCTTTATATCCTTTCTCTGCTTTAGTTTTCTCCTTAGACTTACACTAAGCATATACTAGATAATTAACTTGTTTATTTTCTGACTCCTTCTACTAAAACCCAAGCACTGAGAGGGTGGACAATTTTGTGGGGTTTTGTTTTGTTTTGTTTTTGTACATGATGGTTATGATGGTGGTGATGGTATCACAAGTGTGGACATATGTCCCAATTCATCAAATTGTATACATTATATATGTGTAGTGTTTCATATATTAACTATGCCTCAAAAAAGCTATAAAAAGACTAAAATATAATAAATAAGGTAGATGACATAAATAATATAGCAAACTATAAACCATAATAACAAAAATTAAATCTTTATTTAAAAAATTTTTTAAATTTTTTTCTCCAACTTTGTTCTTTTTAAAAGATTTATTTATATTTTAATTTAAATTCAATTAATTAACATATAATGTGTTATTAGTTTCAGAGGTAGAAGTCAGTGATTCATCAGTCTTATATAACACCTAACACCCAGTGCTCATTACATCATGTGCCCTCCTTAATGTCCATCACCCAGTTACCCCATTCCCCACCCACCTCCCCTCCAACAACCCTCAGCTTGTTCCCTATGATTAAGAGTCTCTTATGGTTTGTCTCCCTCTTTGATTTTGTTTTGTTTTATTTTTGCCTTCCTTCCCCTGGGATCCTCTGTTTTGTTTCTTAAATTCCACCTGTGAGTGAGATCATATGATGATTGTCTTTCTCTGATTGACTTATTTCACTTAGCATAATACCCTCTAGTTCCATCCACGTTGTTGCAAATGGCAAGATTTCATTTTTTTGATGGCTGAGTAATATTCCATTATATATATATATATATATATATATATACACACACCACATCTTCTTTATCCAATTGTGTGTCAATGGACATCTGGACTCTTTCCATAGTTGGGCTATTGTGAACATTGCTGCTATAAACATTGGGGTGCAGGTGTCCCTTCAGATCACTACATTTCTGTCTTTGGGGTAAATCCCTAGTAGTGCAATTGCTGGGTTGTAGGGTAGCTCTATTTTTAACTTTTTGAGGAACCTCCATACTGTTTTCCAGAGTGGCTCCACCAGCTTGCATTCCCACCAACAATGTAAGAGGGTTCCCCTTTCTCCACATCCTTGCCAAAATCTGTTGTTTCCTGACTTGTTAATTTTAGCCAATCTAACCAGTGTGAGGTGGTATCTCATTATGGTTTTGATTTATATTTCCCTGATGCCAAGTTATGTTGAGCATTTTTCATGTATCTTTGGCCATTTGGATTCTTCTTTGGAAAATGTCTGTTCATATCGTCTGCCCATTTCTTGATTAGATTGTTTGTTCTTTGGGTGTTGAGTTTGATAAGTTCTTTATAGATTTTAGATACTAGCCCTTTATCTGATATGTCATTTGCAAATATCTTCTCCCAGTCTGTTGGTTGTCTTTTGGTTTTGTCGACTGTTTCCTTTGCTGTGCAAAAGCTTTTATCTTGATGAAGTCCCAATAGTTCATTTTTGCCTTTGTTTCCCTTGCCCTTGGAGACGTGTCTAGTAAGAAGTTGCTGTGGCCAAGGTCACAGAGGTTGCTGCCTGTGTTCTCCTCTAAGATTTTGATGGATTCCTGTCTCACATTGAGGTCTTTTATCCATTCTGAGTCTATTTTTGGATATGGAGTAAGAAAATGGTCCAGTTTCATTCTTCTTCATGTGGCTGTCCAATTTTCCCAACACCATTTGTTGAAGAGATTGTCTTTTTTTCCATTGGATATTTTTTCTTCTTTACTCTTTATTTTTAAGATTTTATTTATTTGTCAGAGAGAGAGTACAAGAAGGGGGAGCAGCAGGTAGAAGGAGAAGCAGGTTCCCCACTGAGCAAGGATCCCGATATGTGACTTGATCCCAGGACCCTGGGATCATGACCTAGCTGAAGGCAGACACTTAACCGACTGAGACACCCAGGACTCCCTTCCATTGGATATTCTTTGCTGTTTTGTTGAAGATTAGTTGACTATAGAGTTGAGGATCCATTTCTGGGTTCTCTATTCCACTCATCTGACAATTTTGTGTTTTGTTCACTGTTATATTCCTAGCATCTAGAACTAATGCAGAGTAGGAATTCAACAATCTTGGAATGAGTAAATAAAAAATATTTTGCTTTTATACAAACAAATATATGCATATTTTCTTTTATAACTTCTAGTTTCCTGTCTTAAGATTTCCTCCCACTTAGATAGCACTTTTACTCTCATAGATTTTTTTTTTAAAGATTTTATTTATTTATTTGACAGAGAGAGACACAGCGAGAGAGGGAACACAAGCAGGGGGAGTGGGAGAGGGAGAAGCAGGCTCCCCGCAGAGCAGGGAGCCCGATGCGGGACTCGATCCCAGGACCCTGGGATCATGACCTGAGCCCAAGGCAGTCACTCAACCGACTGAGCCACCCAGGCACCCTACTCTCATAGATTTTTAAAAACATTTTTATTATTTTGAAATTCATTTTTCTAAATATGCACGTACCATCAGAGCACCTAAAGATATTAAGCAAATACTAATAGATCTGAAGGGAGAAATAATACAGTGATAGTAAGGGACTTCAGTATATCACTTTCAACAATCAATAGATCATATAGACCAAAAATTGATAGGGAAACATTGGACTTAAAATATATTTTAGGCCAAATGAACCTTACGGACATATACAGAACATTCTATCGAACAGCTGCAAAACACATATTCTTCTCAAATGCACATTCGACATTCTTAAGGATAGGTCATATGCTAGGTTACAAAACAAGAAGACTGAAATCATACCAAGTATCTTTTCTGATCCAAATGGTATGAAACTAGAAACCAATATCAGGAGGAAACTGGAAAATTCACGATAAGGCGAAATTAAACAACACACTCCTGAACAACCAAGAGGTAAAAGAAGAAATCAAAAGAGGAATCAAAAAATATCTCGAGATAAGTGAAGTTGGCAACACAACATAAAAAATTCAAAGGCTCAACATGCAAATTCAAAAATATAACATGCAAAAATTTAAAACTCATGAGACGCAGCAAAAACAGTTCTACATGGGAAGTTTATAACAATAAATGCTTATATTAAGAAAAAAGAAAGATCTCCAATAAACAACCAAACTTTACATCTCAGGGGACTAAAAAATGAAGAGCAAACTAAGTCCAACATTAGCAGAAGAAAGGAAATAACAAAAATCAGAGTAGAAATAAATGAAATAGAGACCAGAAAAACAATAAAACAAAGAGATTTTGCTTATTTTAAAAGATAAACAAAATTGACACATCTTTAGCTAGACTAAGAAAAGAAAAGGAAGACTCAAATAAATAAAATCAGAAGTGAAAGAGGAGACATCACAACTGATACCACAGAATACAAAGGATCATAAGTGACTACTGCAGGGCGCCTGGGTGGCTCAGTTGGTTAAGCGACTGCCTTCAGCTCAGGTCATGATCCCAGGGTCCTGGGATGGAGTCCCGCATCGGGCTCCCTGCTCTGCAGGGAGCCTGCTTCTCCCTCTCCCACTCCCCCTGCTTGTGTTCCCTCTCTCACTGTGTCTCTCTCTGTCAAATAAATAAATAAAATTAAAAAAAAAAAGTGACTACTGCAAACAATTATAAGCCAACAAATTGGATAACCTAGAAGAGATAAATTCCTAGAAACTATAAAAACTGAATCATGAAGAAATAGATAATCTGAACAGACCAATAATGAGTAAGGAGATTGAGTCAATAATCAAAAACCTCCCAACAAATTCCAGGACCAGGTGGCTTCACTGGTGAATTCTACCAAACATTTATAGAACAATTAATGCCAATTCTTCTCAAACTGTTCCAAAACATTGAAAAGGAGGTGACACTCCCAAACTCATTTTACAAAGCCAGAATTACCCCGATACCAAAGCCAGATAAGGACACTATAAAAACACTACAGGCCAATATTCTTGATGAAAATAGATGCAAAAATTCTCAACAAAATACCAGCAAACCAAATTCAACAGCACATTAAAAGAATTATACATCATTATCAAGTGGGAGTTATCCTTGGGATGAAAGGATGGTTCAACATACACAAATCAAAAATAAAATATACCACAATAATAGAAAGATAAAAATCATGAGTGTATCAATAGATAAATATTTCATGATAAATATTTTCAACAAATTAGATATAGAAGGAATGTACCTCAACAGGTACAAGATACTTAAAAGTTGTTAAGATAGTAAACCGTAAATGTTATTAGCACAAAAAAATGGAGTTCCGTTTCAGAATGGCCCAGGAATTTAAACACAGCAAGACTACATGAGACTGAAAAACTGGTTTCTGCTCTTTGCTCTAGTTCTACCGCCACTTACTCAGCAAAAATTACCATGGGGAAGGAATAATTTATTTATTTTTTTGCTTTTGGAGGTCTTCCAGATTCTAATCTGTCATGCTCCTCCACATTGTCATTGAAAACATGACTGGTTTCTCCTTGTCTTTGGAAAGTTTGCTTCTCTGACTGTACCTGGCCCAATCACTTTTCTCCAGGTGTGGAAGTGACTGCTATTCTTTGCTCACCTATTAGGGCTTGTTCCTCTGAAGAATATACTTCATTAAGAGTAACAGCATCCATTGCTCTTTATAGTTTTAATGAGAAGAATACTCTTAAATTTTCTGGTGTTTTCCTGTTACCATGCATAGTGTGGTCTTCTATATCCTACATCTAAACTGAAAGTAGAACTCCCTTGCACTTTCCCCCCCTTGAATTCAGGGTTAAGTGACGCAATTAACTGTACACATTTAAAGTATAAAATTTGATGTGTTTTGGCTGTTTACATTTTTTACTATTCATTTTCTCTCCTGTTTTTTTGGATATCTTTCCTACATGCATTTAAATGTTTTCAAGATTATAAATTATATTCCCTACTGGAATATACTTTCCATAAGGGACATGTCTTCAACACCACTTAAACTCAGGGCTTGGAATAATGAGTGGTGTAAATGAATGAAGAGTCTGTATGACCTAGCAAAAAATACACAGATTTTGATCTGTAATCAATCTCTGTTAAGCCACTTAGTAACTGTGTGACCCTTGCGAAGTACTTAGCTTCTTTGAGTGCCATTTTCCCCACCTGAATACTAGGATGAGTGTATCTACCTTGTGAGATTTGAATTTAGATATGAATATAGAATAGGAGTTACCTGGCTTTGTAAGGATTTGCATGAAAAAGATGCGAGTGTTGTAGTTGGTTCAGTATCAGTCAGGATGATGGTGTGGACTGGCTGCTAAAAAAGAAGGCATGTATAGTCTTGGTGACATTAAGCAGTTTAATGTCTGTATAGCAAGGTAGCCTGTGGGTTCAACTGGTTAAAACGTGTCTCCTGAATTGTGTTTTACACTGAGCATGAATTTTTAAGAATGAAGGAACCCTGGAGCGCGGCCAGGAAAGAGCTACAAGCATAGTGAGGGGTCTGGAAACTATCCCGTGTCCTCATAGTTTGAGATCTGGTGATGACGGGTGATTTTTGTGGATGATTTTAAGTGAAGACATGATTACTGTTGGCTAATATTTAAACTGCCCTGTAAATAAGGAGGGGACCTGTTCTTAGTTTTTAGAAGGAATGCTTCGTACTAGCTGGTGTCATACACAGGATCATACATTTTGAACTTCATATAGGGAAAAACTCTCTCACACGTGGAGTGCCTGGCAAAATAATGCCAAAGTAAGCATTCAGGTAGCTGAATGACCACTTGTCATGGAAATGAGAGCAGGGCTTAAGCAGGGAAGGGAAGTTGGGCTAAGTGGTCTTGAAAAACACGTTCTACCTCCACGTTTCTGGGATTCAACAACTCACAAATTGGAAGCCACTAAATTATACCAGATGGTATGCTTAAGCCTAATTACCACTGAGCCTAGGTAGGGTTCCTAGAGGAAGATAAAAATAATTGGACTCAAGTCAACTCAGCTGGAGGTCAGGATTTGTAAATAACCAAGGAGGCATCTCTGTTGACAAAGAAATGGATCATCAGAGCTTTTGAGTGGCTGTTCCTAATAAGCAGCCCCTTATGAGACATAACTTGAAATACACTGGACTGGAATAACCTGACTCTAAATCTCTACATTGTCACCAGATCCACTGTTACCTGAAATTCTACCATTAAAGTTTCTTTTTAAATCTTAAAGAGTTTTTATTCATCAGTGGTTACTTATTAAAGTGAATTAAACCAGTGCTTAAAAATTTTTTAATTGGTGGAATGAAAATTTTTTTCAAATAAAAATTTATATGGGACAATAGCATATATATTTTTCTAAAAAATGAGAAGTGTTCTAGATAAAATGGAAAGCTCTACCTACTGAGGTTGTCTTCATTTTCACTGTACTTTATTCTTGAAAGACCCTCCACCAAAATTTTGGGTTCTTCAGGGTAAAGATTAGAAAACAGTCTACAGAATTACTGTCAGCAATCAGTTAAGGGAGGGTAATACAGAATGTCTGACATGAGGGGTGGGGAGGAGGAAAAAAGCCAGATGCAAATTTTTCCTGTTTTCTCATTTTGGTAAGCCTGAGGCTCTAGGCTTCCTAGTACCAAGAACGAGACTTTGCTTTAATGTTTGCATCCCTTTTGGAACTGGCTCATTCCAAGTTAATCATATCCAACCCCTAGGAGATGCTTCAGGGCAAGGCAAAGAGTGTACATGCATCAGTAAGATCCCGGGAGGGAATGGATGACACATGCAAACTGGGATAATTTGGGGAAGATTATTAAAGGGAACATATACAGAGGTGTTAGTATAGGAAACCATAAGCACTGTCCTGGACTTAATGTCAACAGAGCTGTTCCCCTTGAGGCCTAAAGAAATGAATACAGGAGAAGGTTTTAGAACCCAAAAGGAGAGAGTCTTGTCAAGCAGGCTCACTGGAAAGTTGTTCCCTTTAGTCAGGAACACAGCCAGAAAGGTGACTTTGCAAAGAGGAAGCAGGGTAATAAATACCCTTACTCTTGACCTTCCCCCTAGTTTCTTATTGAGGCATCCTAACAGCCAACCCCAACTGGAGACCAGCAGGTGAGAGTACACCTCTTTTTTTTTTTTTTTTAATTATTTATTTATTTATTTGAGAGAGAGAGAGAGAGAGAAACAGCATGAGAGGGGATAGGGTCAGAGGGAGAAGCAGGCTCCCCGCTGAGCCGGGAGCCCGATGTGGGACTCGATCCCAGGACTCCGGGATCATGACCTGAGCCCAAGGCAGTCGCTTAACCAGCTGAGCCACCCAGGCGCCCGAGAGTACACCTCTTGATGTGGTCCATACAGGTGAGCATCTTGGGCAGAAAGGAGGGTGAAGAAGGTGGAGAGCAGACCCATGGGGCAAATGGAAGTTATCAGAACAATAAAAACCGTTGGAGAATAAAATCTACTAACAAACAGGGTTTGAATGCTGGCTAGTCCAAAAGAATGCACTATATATAGAGCAGAGGAGGAAATTATTCTTCAGTTTTCCAAAACCTTCAGCAATGATTCAGATGAGAGGACTGCTGGGCTTTGGGGTGTTGACCAGTGCACTCCAGCTTCTACAACCCTGCGGTGACGTGAGCATGCCATTCTCATTGCGTCAATAGACCAACTAATCCCGCAAGCTTCATCCTTACTGTTTTCCCGCTACGTCTCAAATGCCAAAAGTATGATACAGGGGAGTGGATCTCCTTCCACTGTATCCCATCCAAATTTACCACAGATGAAAGTAACTGCAGTGCTATAACATTCCAGTGGCTATTAATAGTTATTTTAAGTCATATTCCATATATATATTATGCATGTGTGATATACACACATGTATGTGCAATTATATACACATTTATTCATTTACTTGAGCTTACCTAAGTTATAGAAAACTTACAAAATTGACTAAAAAAGGTAAGTTTGAAAAGTCTTATGACCACTAAGGAAACGGAAATCATGGTTTTAAGTCTTTCTACTAAGACAACTGATAAGCCAAACAGGCTTACGTACAATTTCAGGAAATTATAAATTATATACATATGTATATAAACTTATGTGTGTGTGAATAAGTTTTGTAAATATAAATTTATATATACAAATTTATTAATTGTTTTCACAGTTGGTGTAAATTATTGATAGTATTCTCTTAACTTTAATTAAAAAACTCTGGAGGGGAAGATTAGAGATTCACATGCAGTTGTTAAATAATACAGAGAGATCCAGTGATATAGTCAAGATACAGATAATTTTATCCCTCTAAGGATTACTTCTATTACCCTTTTATAACCCGTTTTTCTTTCTACTTCCCCAGACTGGGACTTAACTCGTGGCAACCAATAAACTTGTTCTCTAATTCTATCATTTTGTCACTTCAAGAATGTTATATGAATCGAATCACTCAGTATATAAGCTTTTGGGATCAGGTTTTTAAGAAAATACTCTGCCAATTCTCCCAAGTTGTTGAGTGTATAAATAGTTTGTTTCATTTTATTGCTGAGTAATATTTCATAGTATGGATGTTCTATAGTTTGTTAAGCTATTTACCTATTGAAGGACATCTGGGTTATTTCCAGTTTGGGAATATTATGAATAAAGCTGCTTTAAACATTTATGTACAGGTTTGGGGATGAAAGTAAGTTTTTGTTTCTCTGGGATAACTTCCCAGGAGTGCAGTTATTGGATTGCATAATAGTTGCACAGTTAGATTTTTAAGGAACTACCCAGCTGTCTTCCAGAGTAGCTATTATTTTATATCCCATCTGTGATGCATGAGTTTCTCTGTATTCTGCCAGGATTTGGTGTTGGCACTATTGTTTTTTTATTTTTTTATTTTAGACATTCTGATAGGTATGTAGTGATAAAACATTGAAGTTTTAGTCTGCATTTCCCTAATGGCTAATGAGGTTGAGCATCTTTTCATGTGCTTATTTACCATCTGTATGTCATCTTTGAATGAAGTGTCTCAATGTCTTTTTATGTCCCTCGTCTGTTTCTAATTGAAATGGGTGTTTTGTTTTTCAGCAGTTGAGATTTGAGGGTTCTTTATATATTCTGGATAATAGTCCTTTGTCAGACATGTAGTTTGCTAATATTTTCTTCCATTCTGTATCCTGTCTTTTCACCTTCATATACAAAGTTTTTTTTAATTTTGATTAAGTCCAATTTATCAATTCTTTTCATGGATGGTGCTTTTGATATCAAGTCTAAGAATTCTTTGCCTGGCTCTAGATACTAAAGATTTTCTCCTATTTTTTTTCCTTAAAAGTTTATAATTTTATAAAGTTAAAGTATTTATTATTAAACCTAAACCTTTGACTCATTTTGAGTTAATTTTTGCATAAGGTATGAGGTTTAGGTTGAGGCTCATTTTTTTCAGCTTATGGATGTCCAAATCACTCCAGCACCATTTGCTAAAAAGGCTATCCTTCCTCCATTGAATTACTTTTACAACTTTGTCAAAAACTTATTTTGGTCTATGTATAAGTTCTCTATTCTGTCCCATTGATTTATGTATCTCTCTCTCTGCCAACACTACACAGCTTTGACCACTGTATAAGTCTTGAAATCAGATATATTGATTTCTCCCACCTTCTTTTTTTCTTTTTAAAAATTGTTTTAGCTACTTCCTTTGCCTTTCCATATAAATTTTGCAACAATCTTGTCTATATCTACAAAGAATCTTGCTAAGATTTTGATAGAAAAAACTATATATCAATTTGGGAAGAATAGATACATACATATACTACGTTCAGTCTTCTAATTCATGAACATAGTGTGTCTTTCCATTTACTTAGAAGTCTGATTTCTTTTGTTAGCATTTTATAATTTTCAGCCTAAGAGTTATGCACATATTTTGTTAGATTTACATTTAAGTTTCAGTTTTTTTGAGTGATTACAAAAGGTATTGATGTTTTATTTTAGTGTCCATGTATAGAAAGATATAGATTTCATATATAGAAAGATAATTTTTTGAGTATAGTTGACCAGGGTTACATTATTTTCAGGTACAACATAGTCATTCAACATCTCTGTATGTTATGCTATGCCTACCGCAAGTATAGCTACCATCTGTCACCATGCAACGCTATTACAATACCGTTGACTATATTCCCTGTACTGTGTCTTTTATTCCTGCAACTTATTCATTCCATAACTGGAAGCCTGTGTCTTCCACTTGCCTTTGCCCATTTAGCCCATACCTTCACCCCCTTCTTTCTGGAAACCATCAGTTTGTTCACTGTATTTATAGGTCTGATTCTGCTCTTTGTTTATTCATTTGTTTTGTTTTTTAGATTCCACATGTAAATGAAATCATGTGGTATTTGACTTTCTCAGTCTGATGTATTTTGCTTAGCATAACATACTCCAGGTCCATCCATGTTGTCACAAATGGCAAGATCTCATCCCCTTTTTATGTCTGTGTAGTATTCCATCATGTTCCTGTGCACCGCCCCTACCCCCCACATCTTCTTTTTTTTTTTTTTAAGATTTTATTTATTTATTTGAGAGAGAGAGAGAATGAGAGACAGAGAGCATGAGAGGGAGGAGGGTCAGAGGGAGAAGCAGACTCCCTGCTGAGCAGGGAGCCCGATGCGGGACTCGATCCCGGGACTCCAGGATCGTGACCTGAGCCGAAGGCAGTCGCTTAACCAACTGAGCCACCCAGGCGCCCCCACATCTTCTTCATCCACTCATCTACCAGTGGACACTTAGGTTGCTTCCATATCTTGGCTATTGTGAATGATACTACAATAGACATAGAGATGCATATATTTTTTGAATTAAGGTTTACGTTTTTTGGGCAAATACACGGTAGTAGAATTATGGGATCATATGGTATTTCTATTTTTAAAGTTTTGAGGAATCTCCATACTGTTTTTCATAGCAGCTCTATCAATTTACATTCCCACCAACAGTGCATGAGGGGTTCTTTTTCTCCACTTCTCTATCAATACTCATTATTTCTTATCTTTTTTATTTTAGCCATTCTGGCAAGTGTAAGGTCTCATTGTGATTTTAATATGCATTCCCCTGATGATTAGTGATGTTGATTTTTGTAGGTTTATTTTGTATCCTGTGACCGACCTTGCTGAACTCACTTCTTAGCTCAAGATGTTTTTTTTTTAATAGATTCCTTTGGATCTTGTATGTAGAAAATCATGTTATTTTCAAATGGTAACAAATCTATCTCTTCCTTTCTGATCTGTATGTTTTTATTTGCCTTATTGCATTAGCTCAGGTGTCTAGTTTAATGCTGAATAAGCGTGGTAAGAGCAGTGATCTTTGCCTTGTTATCAATCTTAGGGGGAAAGGATTCATTCAGTCTTTTACATTAAGTATGGTGTTAACTGTAGGCTTTTTTTTTTTTTTGGTAGATGATCTTTATTAGGTTGAGGAAGTCCCCCTCTATTCCTAGTTTTCTGTGAGATTATCACAAATGAATGTTGAATATTATCACATACTTTTTCTGTCAGTTGATATGATCATGTGATTTTCCACTATAGCCTGCTAATAATGGCAATTGATTCATGTTTTTTGGTAGTTGATTAATATTCGAGTATTTAGTCAGCCTTACATCCCTGGCATAAGCCACACTTGCCATGGTATATGATTCTTTCATATGTTGCTGGATTGTATTTGCTTATATTTTGTTAAGAATCTTTGTGTTCATGTTCATGAGGAATATCAGTCTCTACTTTTTTGGAGGAAGACATTCTCTGTCTGGTTTTGGTGTTGGGGTAATTTCAGTTTCATAAAATAAATTGGGAGTTTTTCTTTTCTTTTTTTTTTTTAACTGAAACCCTTCTTAGCTCTCATGTTTGAGTGCTGTCTTTTTTTTTTTAATTTTATTATGTTATGTTAGTCACCATATAATACATCATTGGTTTTTGATATGGTTATCCATGATCCATTGTTTTCATATAACACCCAGTGCTCCATGCAGTACGTGCCCTCCTTAATACCCATCACCGGGCTAACCAATCCCCCCTCCCTCTAAAACCCTATTTGTTTCTCAGAGTCCATAGTCTCTCATGGTTCATCTCTCCCTCCAATTCCCCCCGCCACATTTTTCCCTTCCTTCTCCTAATGTCCTCCACGCTATTCCTTATGTTCCACAAATAAGTGAAACCATATGATAATTGACTTTCTCTGCTTGACTGACTTCACTTAGCATGATCTCCTCCAGTCCCATCCATGTTGATGTAAAAGTTGGGTATTCATCCTTTCTGATGGCTGAGTAATATTCCATTGTATATATGGACCACATCTTCTTTATCTTTTATTTTCTAAAAGAGACTGTTTAGAATTGGTGTTAATTCTTTTTTAATTTCTTGGTAGAATTCTCCAGTGAAACTATCTCGGCCTAGAGACTTCATTTTGGGAGTTCCAAATTATACATTCAATTTCCTTAGGAGTTATAGGGTTGTTCAAATGATCTATTTCACATTGAGTGAGGTATAAGAGTTTGTGCTTTTCTGAGGATTGATCTGCTTCATCTAAGTTGTCCAATTTATGTGTTCCCTTATTTTACTTGTAGTAGTCCCTTATTATTCTTTTGATGTCTTCAGAATATGTGGTGCTATGCCTCTTTCATTCTTGATATAGGTGATTTATTTCTTTTCTCTCTTTTTTTTCCCCTTTGTCAGTCTTGCTAGAGTTTTGTCCATTTAATGGATCTTTTCTAATTACCAGCTTTTAATTTTATTTATTTATTTTAAAGATTTTATTTATTTATTTGAGAGAGAGCATGAGTTGGGGAGAGGGGCAGAGGGAGGAGAGGGAGAAGCAGACTCCCTGCTGAGCAGGGAGCCTGACTCAACTGGGGCAGGGAAGTGGGGGTGGGGGGCCTCTATCCCAGGGCCCTAAGATTATGACCTAAGCTGAAGACAGACACTTAACTGACTGAGCCACCCAGGCACCCCTAATTACCAGCTTTTTAAAAAAGTTGATTGCCTCTGTTTTTATTCTGCATTCAATTTCACTGAATTCTGCTCTTACCTTTGACTATAGTATGTCTTGCTGTGGTTGTCTCTGGGTTTTCAGTTGAAGTTTACTCAGTGTTTTGAATCTGTAGATTTCTTCGCTTTGCCAAATTTGGAAAGTTTTCAACCATTATTTCTTCCAGCACTTTTACAGTATCACCCTCTTTCTCTACTCCTTCCAGGATTCCCATTAAAGAAATAATAGATATTTTTGTTATGGTCCCATAGGTCCTGAGTCTCTCTGCACCCACCCTCTCCCCACCCAGTCTATTCTCTCTTTCTTATTCAGAGGGGGTGATTTCTATTGTTCTATCTCTAAGTTCACTAATTTTTTTCTCCTGTCTCCTGAACTCTACTGTTGTGTCCATCCGTTTAGTTTTCTATTTTCAGTATTGTGTTTTTAGCTCTAAAATTTCCATCTGGTTCTTTTTTATATCTTCCATTTCCTTCCTGAATCTATTTCTTTGCTGAAACTTTCTATTTTTTTCATTTGTTTTAAGCATCTTCATAATTCCTCATTAAAGTATTTTTATGATAGCTGTTTTAAAATCTTTGTTAGAAAATTCTAATTTGGGGGGCACCTGGCTAGCTCTATTGATAAATCATGTGACTCTTGATCTCGGGGTCATGAGTTCAAGCCCCACGTTGGGCGTAGAGCCTACTTAAAAATGAAAAAGAAAGAAAGGAAGAAAGAACATTTATTTATTTATTTATTTATTTATTTATTTATTTATTTATTTATTATTTGACAGACAGAGACAGCGAGAGAGGAAACACAAGCAGGGGGATTGGGAGAGGGAGAAGCAGGCTTCCTGCAGAGCAGGGAGCCGGATGCGGGCTCGATCCCAGGATCCTGGGATCATGACCTGAGCCAAAGGCAGATGCTTAATGACTGAGCCACCCAGGCGCCCCAAGAAAGAACATTCTAATCTTTTTGTTATCTTGGTGTTGACATCAACCAATTGTAGTTTTTCATTCATGTTAATGTTTCCCTGGTTCTTGGTATGATGAATAATTTTTACATTAAAACCTGGTATCTGGGTATTATGTCCTGAGGCTTTAAATCTTATTTAAACATGTTTTAGTTGGCTTTTTGATACCACTCTGTCAGAGAAAGAGGGGTGTCCCTTGCCTCATTACTCCCAAGTGGGGATGGAGATCCAGCTTTCCTCCTTGGTTTCCATTGACACTTGATTGGGGACATTATTACTGAATAAGGGTGAAAGTTCTGGTTTCCCAATAAGTGCTGATAACGCCCTGGCATTGTGTTATTTCTTTGATCTCTAAGTGTCTAGTTAGTTTACCTTTCTTTCTCTACCTTTCAGAGCCACCTTTTATACTCAGCGGAAGGAATAAGAAAAAGTATGTTTACTCCATCTTCCTAGAAAGTGAAATCTGTCTTTTTCACTTTAACTGTAATTATGTTTCTTCTTCATTCATTGTATCTTTAATAGTCTTTGATTAATTATATCAGAATTTTTCCTATTTTATTAGTTTTTTCAAAGAACTAGTTTTTGCTTTATTGAGCTCTTCTGTTTTCTTCTTTTCTGTAACATTAATTTCTGCTTTTATCCTTATTATAATCTATCTTTTATTTTCTTTGAGTTTATTCTATATTTTCTAATTTCTAAAGTTTATACCTAATTGATTATTTTTCATTCTTTTCTTATTATTTGGAATAAATAATTAAGGCCATACATTTCTCATCATGTAATACTTTTGCTATATTGCATAAATTTTGAAATGTAATTTTTAAATTTTTATTCAGCTATAAGCACTTTAAGATTTCCTTTTTGATTTTCTCTTTACCTCATGAGCTGTTTTTAACTTTCAAATATATAGTGGTCGTTCTATTTAGTTATTTTTATTATCCATTTCAAACTTTCTTTCATTACAGTCAGAGCATGTGAGTCTCTATTAAGCTTATTACTTGAAGCTGATTAAGACTTCAACTCTAGGCAATAAATTACCACAAACTCAACCAAATACTAGCCCTAATTGCAACTTCTTTGACAATTGTGGCATCTTTGCTAGAGAAGATTAAAATGATGTCAGGTATTTTAGCTATTGCCTGTTTTCTAGCCCTATCAGAAAAAAGGATCAGAAATGGACAAGAGTATACATTCATAGCATCTTCTTCACTTTCAATAAGACATCTATCCCACCAGCCCAGAAAACTTGTCTGCTTTTAAAACTTGTAGACTTCTCTGATACAGTTCTACTTGAAGTGGCAAACTAAGCCTTGATTTGAGATCTTTGTTTTGTGCTTTCCCTAAGGGATGAAATATATCTGCAAATTTTTAAAATATACAGCCATCTTTCTCTGAGTTTTGGCCTGTTCTTTGTGCTTAATGTTGTTCTTCACTTTCAGAAGGACAGAATAACCATTAAAAAGTCAAAGGATTCTTTCAAAGAAAATTGCAAGTTAATTAGATAAGGAATAAAGTTCTTAAGGGCAAATTTAAAGTCATTCTTTGTATCTCCAGGAATGTCAGTATTGACATGAAATTGATCAAATTTCTTTCAGACATTTCATTTTTATTGTCAAAAAAAAAAAAAAAAAGAATGAGCTGGAGAATTTGGATTGTGTAGAGCCCAACTTCTATCTCCCCTTAATATCCAGCTATATTGTAAGTTTCGTACCATATTTTTTACTTCTGAAAACCTTTCCTTCACTTCATAGTCTCTATCTTCACTTTGCTGTTGAGATTCTTTGAATGTACTGGAGGCATATACAGCTATATCCAGAAGATCAGTTAAATCATCAAGTGAAATGTTCTTGTTTCTTCCATTATCCTCTATTCCCCATCTTATTTTACTTTTTTTTTTTTTTAAGATTTTTTATTTATTTGACAGAGAGAGACACAGCGAGAGAGGGAACACAAGCAGGGGGAGTGGGAGAGGGAGAAGCACGCTTCCCGCCAAGCAGGGAGCCCAATGTGGGGCTCGATCCCAGGACCCTGGGACCATGACCTGAGCCAAAGGCAGACACTTAATGACTGAGCCACCCAGGCGCCCCTCTTATTTTACTTTTGTAGACTTGACCCAGTATATCTGAGGTATAAGACCCAGTGTATCTGAGGTATACGAATTCTCGGGTTCTATCTCTCTCTCTCTCTTTTTTTGGATTTGCCTCATTTAGAGTATTGCAAAATCCTCTTTAATGTGCAAATGTCTTGCAAAGCTTGGTAAATGAATGTATTTTGACCGAATACCTTCAAGCAACGCTTATTTGATTGACATATTTCCCTCATTTTTATGTGTGCTTTAATAAATGGGGAAAATCAAGTTCCAGTTTCACCTTCATGTTCATTATGCTGTCGGGGGAGCAGCAGTGTTTGCACATCTTGGAAAAGTTTACTTTTTCCTATACCAGTATCATAGGACACATTTTCTGTTAGCATATCCAGCATAATTTGACTTTAATCCAAATGATAGCTCATCTTCAGTTCTTCCAGTGAGCAAATGGCATTCAAAGGGCGAGTAATACGCACTACACAGTACTTCCCACATTCCAATTTTTATCCGAATTGTAGAGTTAGTGCCTATCTTGTCTTCAAGTTTTTCTGTTCCCCAGAAAACCTTCTTGTTTGTGATTCCTAAGACTTTTTCACACTATGATAGTAAAATAGTGCTATCAGGCATATATGAATTAGGAAGAGCCAGCAAAGAAAAGAGTTTTGTTTCCTTGGTGGAAGTATTTTGTCTTTTCAGGATGTTCCTGGCCACATTTTCTTTTTTAAATTTCTTTTTATTTTTTTTTTCTGGCCACATTTTCTATGTACTTTTTATTAAAAATTGTTTCTCATAATCATGGAGAAATAAAAATCTTTAAAATTTTTTATGTTGTGCTTCAATTTTTTTCTATTTAAGCTCTGTTCTTTGGGAGATAGTTGTTATATTAGGATGTTATAATGAGATCTTGGCACTTTTTTCAGGACTCTGTGATCTCATGCAAATTAGGAGGATCACTGGAGGTTTCTCATACCAAATGTACTTATTAGCTACGGCTAATAGAGGCCTGGAGAAGATAGACATTATTTTGTTCTTTATCTTTTTTAAAGATTTTATTTATTTATTTGAGGGGAGGAGAGAGAGCGAGAGCATGTGTGTGCATAAGTGGCGGGGGGGGAAGGGCAAAAGGAGCGGGAGAAGCAGATTCTCTGCTGAGCCAGGAGCCCAACTCGGAGCTCAATCCCAGGACCTGGAGATCACAACCCGGGCAGAAGGCAGACGCTTAACCATCTGAGCCACGCAGGTGCCCCTATTTTGTTCTTTAAATCATCAACAAGGAGCAGTCCAAGTAAGTTTTCCTAATGGTTGGTTGCCCCAAAGGTGATTAAATTAGTCACTGTTCTCCAATTTCAGAAAAATCCTGTTTTGTTCTTCAGCATAGCACATCTAAATTTCTTCCTTATTTGCCAAAGAATGTGCACGGCCAAGGCAGTCCCACCACAGCCTGGATGATGATATGGATGAATAATTTCATCACATGTTGGTTTAGGAGAATCTGTCCAGTTTTGAATCATTGCTTCAAGCTTTTCTTTCTTTTTTTAAAAAATTTTATTATGTTATGTTAATCACCATACATTACATTATTAGTTTTTGATGTAGTGTTCCATGATTCATGTTTGTGTATAACACCCAGTGCTCCATGCAGAACGTGCCCTCTTTAATACCCATCACCAGGCTAGCCCATGCCCCCACCCCCCTCCCCTCTAGAACCCTCAGTTTGTTTCTCAGAGTCCATAGTCTCTCATGGTTTGTCTCCCCCTCTGATTCCCCCCCTTCATTTTTCCCTTCCTGCTATCTTCTTCTTCTTCTTCTTCTTTTTTTTTTTTTTTAACATATAATGTATTATTTGTTTCAGAGGTACAGGTCTGTGATTCAACAGTCTTACACAATTCACAGCGCTCACCATAGCATATACCCTCCCCAATGTCTATCACCCAGCCAACCCATCCCTCCCACCCCCCACCACTCCAGCAACCCTCAGTTTGTTTCCTAGATTAAGAATTCCTCATATCAATGAGATCATATGATACATGTCTTTCTCTGATTGACTTATTTCGCTCAGCATAATACCCTCCAGTTCCATCCACGTCGTTGCAAATGGCAAGATTTCATTCCTTTTGATGGCTGCAGACTATTCCATTGTATATATATACCACATCTTCTTTATCCATTCATCTGTCAATGGACATCTTGGCTCTTTCCATAGTTTGGCTATTGTGGACATTGCTGCTATAAACATCGGGGTGCATGTACCCCTTCGGATCCCTACATTTGTATCTTTGGGGTAAATACCCAGTAGTTGCTTCAAGCCTTTCTTATTTATTCATTTTATAGAAAAGAAATTGAAGTTCTACCGTGATACTTTACCACTTCGATAGAAGTCTTCCTCTTTTGATGCCAGAATTCAAATACTTTATTTTTGTCCTTCTCTAAGACTGTACCTTCATATTCATTTTACAGAGAATTTCCAGAGTGGTCATGACAACTTTCTTCCTTTTTCAGAAGGACAGTTAGATGAATCAATGGAGCAAAAATCTCTTTAAAGGTTGAGTGACAGATTTTAGTTTAAGAATAGTACCATTTATCTCTTCAAGATTTAAGTCAGAAATACATTAGCTTGGTAATTCATTTTACTGGTTTGTTAATTTTGCTTCAAGTAGATCTTTACATCCCTGACATATGTGTAAGTGTACACAAATACACAATATATTTTTCAGTCATTTGAGATCTTGGTAGAAAGGAGGAGGTCTCTTGGGTCACCCATGGAGGAGAATAATAGAGTAATAGAGAGTAATAGTCTTTCTCTTTGCCAGGAACTTGGATCTAAGGATTTATATTTTTCACTGTTAAGGTCTAACCTGCCATTGCTGAAAATCCAGCTGCATTGTTGAAAAGATTCAGACTAGAAATCTTTGCATTTTGTATAGCTTTCCCATCCATGTACAGACTTGGAAAGTGAAGGTTTGCTACTTGACTTTTTTTGTAAGCTTTGACTGACCCCTTGCTCACAGACTTGGGATTAAACTCCAACAGAGCAAACAATTTAATTTCCTTTAGGAGATCTAGCTGTTTTATTTGATTCAGATGGCATTTATTTGTTACAAGAATGTGTACTAGTTGTGGTATGAATTATCAAACAAACCCTGATTTCCTCTCAACAATTTAACAAGTGTTGGTCCCTTACTCTCCTTTTTATTCATTTTTACTTTGCATTTTTCTTCTGCCTCTTTTCTAGATCTGCCAGTGCTTTTAAATCTAATTTAAATGTTCTGAAATCTGCATTATTTTTCATGATGTCCTTAGATCTGCCCCTCTCTTGAATGAAGACTAAGTATTTTGGATTTTGTTTCCATGTTCTGTTGTTGTGATTTTGCATTTTAGTCTGGAAGTAATCATGTTCACATTCAGAGTACTTTTGAATGACATTCACTTCAATAACAAATCTGTCAGAATACTTACTGTTTGGCAGTAAAATGTCTACAAATCTTGGCTCTCAATTGTACTTCATTGCTTTTGGGACCTGATGGTCTTCAAAATACTGGTGGATCATCAGTTTGAAGTGCTCAGTGAGAGCTTCCTTGGTGCAATTGGCGACTTTCATGTCAAAAGTTTTTCTATGAGGTTTGCCTTTGACTCCAAAATGAATGGTGCCATTAGTAAGTGAATTTTCTTACAAACTGAAGAAAATTGAAAAACTTCATTGCTAAATTTCACCTTAACATTTCTTCTGTGGGTGTTTATTTGTGAAGGCTTTGAATTCATGTATTGGATAAATGAGATTGAGTAGTGGTCCTGTTTCAGGCTGTAGACTAAAATTCAATTGTAGTAATATGGGTCACGAATTCATCAAAAAGGTATGATACACATGTCAGTTCTCCGGATGACTGCTTTTCCTTTGTGTCATCTATTTAATCTTTCACAAATTTAGTTTTTAGTGGCTGAGAACCTTTAGTAACTGTACTAATTGTAGAGGCGTTAGCGATTGCTGATTTCTCTTTATCATTTTGCTTTGAAGTTTCTCCATTTTCCTCTTGCACCAAAGTTGTATTTTAGTTTAGTTGTACTTATGTTTTACTACCTTTTTTCTTTTCTTTTCTTTTTTAAGATTTTTTTAAAATTTTTATTTATTTATTTGAGAGAGACAATGAGATAGAGAGAGCATGAGAGGGGATAGGGTCAGAGGGAGAAGCAGACTCCCCGCTGAGCAGGGAGCCCGATGCGGGACTCGATCCCGGGACTCCAGGATCAAGACCTGAGCCGAAGGCAGTCGCTTAACCAACTGAGCCACCCAGGCGCCCCTTTTCTTTTCTTTTTTAAAGATTTTATTTATTTATTTGAGAGAGAGAGACACAGCTAGAGAGGGAACACAAGCAGGGGGAGTGGGAGAGGGAGAAGCAGGCTTCCCGCCGAGCAGGGAGCCCGATGTGGGACTCGATCCCAGGACCCTGGGATCATGACCTGAGCCGAAGGCAGACGCTTAACGACTGAGCCACCCAGGCGCCCCTACTACCTTTTTCATCTTACATGTCTGAATAAGATCTTCAGAGGATGTTTTCTGCAATTCTTTGAATAGCTGTTCTAGTTGGATAGCTCATCCATGTGTTATGCCCATATCAACAAGATATTTTTTAGTTAACCACTCCAAGATTGTTCCATGCACATCTTTTGCAGTCAACATTTTGATGAATGCTTTTGATGAATTCTATGATTTCCAACCATGGATTTACATCTCTTTTTGTCCAGTCATCTGTGTTTTCTGTCAGGTTCAGTTGTGCTGCCATTCTGAGAGCTGTATATAGAAAAAGAAAAATGATTTAGTATTTTTATAAGTAAAATTTCAAATAATTAACTAATTTTAATAGGTTATATATAAATATATGTATAATTATAAAATTTTCTTGTAAAATTCAGAATGTTTAAAAGATATGCATGCCATCAACTTCTCCTCCTGAGAGGAAATTACCATTACTGGTTTCTTCTATATCTTATCAGAAAAATACTTCCAAACAAATACATAAGCACTTTTTTTCCCCACACAAATGGCAATATGCTATACACAATTCCCTTTACTTGTTTTATTCACTAACTGTACCTTGGGGATACTTCTAGTCAATATAAATAGAGAGATGTTTTTTCCTTATTAATGGTTGTTTGCTATAATGTGTGTTAGCTGTATTACTTGAAAATGCTCATTTCAGCTATGGAAAATAAGAGAAACAAAGGAAGATATATGAAACTGAATAGAGACGGTTGTATGAAGTAAGGAGGATATAGAAACTAAGTATAGAAGCAAATAGTTTGTGAATTATATTCTGGTAGATGTAGATAAAGTAAATAGAGCATGAGTGTTAAACATAGTTAGGAAGGGATGGAAGCACCAAATAGATATCAAATTTTCATAAGACACACTTGAAGCATTTGATATTTTTGAAGTCCTAATTGGGTTACCCATTGGTGACACCCATTCTGATCCCTTGTATCCTCTACTCAAGGAACATAGACAAGATCCACAGTAGCTTATCAGGCTAATTGATGAATTATATCTGTGGTCAGGCATATGTGCCTCTCTGCATCTCTCTGATTAGGACAAATGTATGCATTGACTTTTACCTGTGGAAGCTCCTTGGACAGACCTCAACTCTCAAAATTTCACAATCAGTGGAGAATGCTGATACAGCAGAGAGGGAGAGAGAGGATATATGAACTTGCATAACTCTGGTAATAAGATTCTTCTACCCCTCTTGTGCCTTATCCAAAGCATGTTACCCATATCTTTCCCTCTACTTTTTGCTGTGTATTTTAATTGATTTAAAAAAGCATATGTCTCAAGCATCTTAATTTGGTCTGTGAGCCATTCTGTCCCATGATTTCTGAGATAGCTTCTTGGGTAGTGGTCTTGGAGGCTACTACTATATCAGAGTTATTTTTTTCACATAATAACTGATAATGGCTGATTCTTGGGCAATATTTGGTCTGCAAATTGGCAGTCTGCTATTTGGAAAATTAGTGGCATTCAGGGTTATAGAAACATAGCAATGGTTAGAATAAACAAAATCCAAATAATAATAGTTAGCTTTAAGTATAATCCAAAAATGGCTCAAAAAATATGAGCCATTCCAATGAATTAGTCATGAGAGAAATCAAGTTAACAGAGGAGATAAGCCTGGAGAATTATGGCAAATAGATTATATAAGCCCACTTCCATGAAATAATATATAGGAATATTGCCTCCCAGTAGTAAATATGAATTCAGATTAGGATTTACCTTCCTGTGACACAACAATTGTCCAAAGCTAAAGGCTATTATTTCTTTGGTTAGTAACTCCCGTATGCATAGAAAGTGAATAAAAAAACATACCTTACAGCTACATTAATGCCAAATAGGCCAAGATATGCAAAACGGGTGGAAATTTGATTCCCTACAATACTATGACAACCAGAAACCTAGAGATTTAATGCCTTCTAAAAAAAAAGTGAGTTAGGTGAAATTTCTTTCAGTAATTTGGCCTATAGAGATCAGGAAGCTCACATTTAAAATAGGCTGGGAAGAGAAAAAAGAAAATGAAGGGAGGAAAATTGCTTTAGGTATACTAATCTTTAAAGTAAACCCTTTTTGTAGGACTACATCAAACTTAAAAAATTTCAGCAAAAGACACAACAGATGAATGGATAAAGAAGATATGGTCAATATATACATATATTTCAGCCATCAGAAAAGATGAATACCCACCATTTGTATTGACATGGATAGAACTGGAGGGGATTACACTAAATGAAATAAGTCACGCAGAGAAAGACAATTACCATATGGTTTCACTAATATGTGGAACATAAGGAATGGCATGGAGGACATTAGGGGAAGGAAGGGAAAACTGGAGAGGGGGTGGAAATCAGAGGGGGAGACAAACCGTGAGAGACTATGGACTCTGGGAAACAATCTGAGGGTTTCGGGGGTTGGGGGGTAGGTAGAGCAGTGATGGGTATTAAGGAGGGCACATGTTGTAATGAGCATTGGGTGTTATATGCAAATAATGAATCATTGAACACTACATCAAAAACTAATGATGTACTGTATGGTGACTAACATAACATAATAAAAAAAAAGACACAACAGAATGAAAAGACAAGCTATGGAATGGGGGAAAATACTTGCAAATTATATATCTAATAAGGGGTTAATATCCAGAATATATATATAAAAAAACTTCCTACAACTCAGTAACACAAATAAGCTAATTAAAAATAGTCAAAGACTTGAATAAAGATTTCTCCAAAAATGATATACAAATACCCAACAAGCATATGAAAAATGACCAACATCACTAATCATTAGAGAAATGCAAACTCACACCACAATGATATATCATTTCACATCCATTATGATGACTCCTATTAAAAAACAGTAAATAATGAGTATTGGTTAGGATATGGAGAAACTGGAAGAAACCCTTGTGCACTGTTGGTGGAAATGTAAAATGGTGTAATCTACACAACCTACCTTAAAAGAATGGTCAAAGGAAGCTCTCTAAACAGAAGGGAAATGATAAGAGAAGGAACCTTGAGGGGCACCTGGGTGGCTCAGCCCAGTTAAGCGTCAGACTCTTGATTTCGGTTCAGGAGATCCAAGCCCCATGTCAAGCCTCACATCAGGTTCCACACTCAGCGGGGAGTCTGCTTGAGGATTTCTCTCCTTCTCCCTCTGCCCCTCCCCCCCACTCTCTCCAAAATAAATAAATCTTTAAAAAAAAAAAGAAAAGGAACCTTGAAACATGAAGCAGGAAAAAAGAACACACTAAGCAAAAATGTTGGTAATTACAATAAACTTTCTCCTCTTCCATTTTCTAAATTATGTTTGTTGAAGCACCATCTGATATGGTTCTAAATGTATGTAGTGGAAATATTTAAGATAATTATATATGTGGGATAACTGTAAGTGGATAGTGTAAGGGGATAAAAAGGGAAGTAAGTTTTTTACACTTCATTCAAGCTGGTAAGATAACACCATTACACTGCTGTAAGTTATGCATATATAATGTCGCATCTATAGCAACCACTGGAAAAAGCTATATGAAATCATACACTCAAAAACACTGTAGGGCACCTGGGTGGCTCAGTCGTTAAGCGTCTGCCTTCAGCTCAGGTCATGATCTCAGGGTCCTGGGATCAAGTCCCACGTTGGGCTCCCTGCTCGGTGGGAAGCCTGCTTCTCCCTCTCCCACTCCCCCTGCTTGTGTTCCCTCTCTCGCTGCCTCTCTCTCTGTCAAATAAATAAATGAAATCTTTAAAAAAAAAAAACAACACTGTAGATAAAAGTAGAATTGTAAAAAAATTTTCAAGTTACCACATGAAGTCAGGAAAATAAGACAGGGAAATGAAAACCAGAGAGAACAAATAAAAAGAAAAAATAAAATGGTAGAATAAGTCCCAAAATGCCAACAATTATATTAAATATAAATTGCCTAGAGACAGAAATTAAAAGACAGAATTAGTAGAGTGGATAAAAACATGATCCAACTATATCCTTTTTGTAAGATACTCACTTGAAATATAACAAGATAGGTAGGTTGAAAGTAAAAATATAGATAAAGATATGTAATAAGCACAGGAGTGGCTATATTAATGTCAGATAAAGTAAACTACAGAGCAAAGAAAATGACCAGAGACAGAAGAATATTATTTAATGATAAATCAATCCAACAAGATGACACAGCAATCCTAAAGGTGTATATATGCCAAAGAAGGAAGTTGCAAAATGTTTGAAGGAAACAGTGATAAAACTTGTTATTTTAGACAAATCCATAATTATAGTTGGATATTTCAGCGCCTTTCTCTTAACAAGTGATAGAACAAGAAGCCAGAATGTAAGTGAGGATATAGAAGAATTTAACATCATCAACCAACAGGTTCCAAACCACAATTATAGAATAGTTCATCCAACAGCAGCAGAAAATCATTTTTTTCAAGTGCCCAAGATAGACCACATCCTAAATGATAAAACAAATTTCAACAATTTAAAAGAACTGAAATCATACAGAATTTATTTACCAATCATGATGGAATCTTATTAGAAATGGATACCAGAAAATAAGAGGAAAATTGCTAAATACTAAAACCACACATTCTTAAATAATTCATGGATCAAAGAAAAGCCTCAAGTGAAATTAAAAAATACATTGCAATAAATAAAAATGAAAATATAACATGTCAAAATTTGTGGGGCACAGTTAAAGCAGTTTTGAAAGGAAAATTTATAGTGATAAATTAGATAGAAGAGATTAGATAGATAGAAATTAGATAAATTAGAAAAGAAGAAAACTTGCAAAACAATCATCTAAGTTCTTACCTGAAAAACCTAGAAAAGCTTGAAAAAGAAGAGCAAAATAAACCCAAAGCAAGCAGAAGGAAGGAAATAATAAAGAGCAGAAACCAATTAAATTGAAAATAGAAAAATAATGGAGAAAATAACTGAAACAAAGATTTGCTTTCTTGAAAAGATCAGTATAATTGATAAACCTCTAAGAATGACAAAGAATGAAAAAGGATAGACACAATTTACCAACACCAGAAATGAAACAGTGAGTATCATTTAAAACCCAGTAGGCATCAAAAGGACAATAAGGGAGTATTATGAACAGTTTCAAACACATAAATTTGGCAACCCAATTAAAATGGACCAATTCCTCAAAAACCACAACCTTCCACAACTCAACTCCCTCAACTCACTCAATATGAAATAGATCCTTTGAATAGTCCCATAACTTCATAGAAAACTTTTTTAAGTTAAAACAAAACAAAACAAAACAAAAACTCCCCCCAAAGAAAACTCTCCAGGCCCAGACAGATTCACTGGAGAATTCTACTGAATATTTAAATAATTAACACTGATTCTACACAATCTTTTCTAGGAAACAATAAAAGAGGGAATATTTCCAAATTCATTTTATACTGTAGTTTAATCCTGATAGCAAAATCCCTGCAGACCCAGCCTCCAGGAGGGCTTCCACAGACCCAGGTTCCTGCTTCAGCCCAATGCCAGGCCAGCTCCTGTGGACTTAGGCTCTCAGCTTGCCTCAGTGTGGGGCCAGGGCCCATAGGATCCAGACTTGAGATTGGCTCCCATGGACCAGGCACATGGCCTGCCTCAGCACCATGCCAAATAAAAAAAAGAAAAAACACAAGAGACAGCAAGTGTTGGTGAGGATGTAGAGAAAAGGGAACACTTGTGCATTCTTGGTGGGAATGTAAATTGGTACATACACTATGAAAAACAGTATGGATATTCCTCAAAAATTAAAAATAGAACCACCATATGATCCAATAATCCCACGTCTGCGTATATATCCGAAGGATATGAAATCAAGATCTTGAAGAGACATCTGTCCTCCCATATTCACTGCAGCATTATTCACAATAGCCAAGATATGGAAGCAAATTTAGTGTTCATCAGTGGATGAATGGGTAAAGAAGATGTGCTATATACTACTCAGCCATGAGAAAGAAGGAAATCCTGCCATTGTGACAACATAGATGAACTTGGAAAACATAAGAAATAAGCCAGAAAGAGAAACACAAATACTATATGATCTCACCTTTATGGGGAATCTAAAAACAAAACAAAACAAAGTAAAAATCATGGAACAGTGGCTACCAGGGGCTGGAGGGAGAAGGGATGGGCAGAGGTAGATCAAAGGTATAAATTTGTAGTTCTGTAACATGAATATGCCAGAGATCTAATGTACAAGCATGACAACTGTATCTAATAATACTGCATTGAACACTGGAAATATGCTGAGAGTAGATTTCAAGTACATTTATCACACATAATAAATGGTAACTGTGAAAAGATGATACGTTATTAGCTTGACTGTCATAATCATTTCACTGTGTATATATATATATCAAATCATCATGTTGATCACTCTAAATACGTACAATTTTTATTTAAAATGCTGCATTTGAAAACTTGTCAGATACAGCGTCAACAATACTTGGAGAGAATTTATGGCCTATATGCTTTTATAAATTTAGAAGAATGGTTGAAAAGTCATTCAACTGAATGAACTAAATGTCAACTGAATAAGCTCAGGAAAGAATAGAAGAGAAGAATAGAATAAACCTGAAGAAAAAAAAAGGGGGCGCCTGGGTGGCTCAGTTGGTTAAGCGACTGCCTTCGGCTCAGGTCATGATCCTGGAGTCCCAGGATCGAGTCCCACATCGGGCTCCCTGCTCGGCAGGGAGCCTGCTTCTCCCTCTGACCCTCCCCCCTCTCATGTACTCTCTCTATCTCATTCTCTCTCTCAAATAAATAAATAAAATCTTAAAAAAAAAAACCTGAAGGAAGTAGAGAAAGGAGAAAATAAAGATGAGAGCAGAATGGGGAAAAAAGTTACAATAGAATCAAAGAAGCCCAAAAGTTGTTCTTGATAAAGAGTAATTAAATTGAGGTGTGCCTGGGTGGCTCAGTCAAACATCTGCCTTTGGCTCAGATCATGATTCCAGGGTCCTGGGATCCAGCCCCCAATGGGACTCCCTGCTCAGTGGGGAGCCTGCTTCTCCCCACCTCCCCACTGTGCTCTCTGTCTCTCTCTCTCAAATAAATAAAATATTCAAAAAATATATTTAAAAAAGAATAATAAAACTGACACATCTGTGGAAAGAGTAACCAAGAAACAAAAATGATGACACAACTAACCAATATTGCATGCTGTAAAAATTCTAAGGATTAGAGGATATTGCAAACAACTTTATGAATAAGTCTGAATACTGAGATGAACTGAAAACATTCCTTGAAAAATAGAACTTACCAAAACTGACCCAAGAAGAAATGGAAAAGGTCCCAGTTCCCAGTGTGATATCATAGATCACAGCAGGCCACCAACACTCCCACAGCAACAACTAGAAAAAAATCAGACAAATTATAAAGCTTATTTTTGAAGTTATCACAGACTTGATTACAAGGACTGGATGAGCTAAAATTCCAGAGAGGGGAGATCCCTCCCTAGGTAAGTAAGCTTTAGAGCATTTGTTGATTCTGGGCTAGAGTTGAGGACCAGCCTTGGCCTACTGGGAGAGGGAGAAACCAGTAGGGTTTTTGACAGTCACATGGGTGGATATGATGGATTGGAATCTAGAAGTGCTCCCAAATTTTTAACTATTAACAGAATGCAAAATAAAACTACAATGAGGTAATACCCTATACCCAGCAGTATGGCTGAAATTATAGACTGACAGTACCAAATGTTGGTGAAAATGTGGAGTCAGTGGAACTCTCACAGAGTGCTGGTGGGAATATAAATTGTTTCAGCCAGTGTGGGAAACGATTTGGCAGTTTTAATAAAGTTAAGTGTATACCAACCCTATGACTGAGCAATTATAAAGAAAAAAATTAGAGTGCTGAATCACACACATATGATGTCGAGCAAAAGAAGCCAGTAACAACAGAAAACATATTGTAGGACTCCATTTATATGAAATTTAAGAACAGGCAAATTAGTCTATTGTAACAGAAGTCAGAATAGTGGTTACCTATCGGGAGGAAGATATTTTCTGATAGGATAGGATAAACTGATAGGATAAAACTGATAGGAAAACTGATAGGATAAAAATGTTTATGTCTCGATCTGGTCAGTGGTTCCATTGATGAATACATATAAAAAAATTTGTAGAGCTGTATCCTGCAGATTTGTTCCTTTCATAAACATTATACTTCATTTCAAAGGCAACAATCCTCCAAAATGCATGATAAAATAAACAGATGAATAAAATAAAAGAGGTACTTGCATAGAAAAAAAATGATGATGTATTAGCAATCAAGGATAATGATTAATACAATTTGGGGCATCTGAGGACTAAAAGTTTCCCTGGAGATTTATAATTGCAGCCTCAGATTATGCAGATATAGTTGTGGCCTCAGAAAGCTCTTGGTTTCACATACCACTGTTGATTCATATTGGTCTTATAGTTGTCTTTTTACCCAACCCTCCTCCAGTTACTCTGCTATCTAAGTCATTTTTTTATAAAGATTTTATTTATTTATTTGATAGAGACACAGTGAGAGAGGGAACACAAGCAGGGGGAGTGGGAGAAGGAGAAGCAGGCTTCCCGCTGAGCAGGGAGCCCAATGCGGGGCTTGATCCCAGGACCCTGGGATCATGACCTGAGCCGAACGCAGACGCTTAAACACTGAGCCGCCCAGGCGCCCCTAAGTCATTTAAAAAAAAAATTTTTTTTTTGATGTAGTGTTCCATGATTCATTGTTTGCGTATAACACCCAGTGCTCCATGCAATACGTGCCCTCCTTAATACCCATCACCGGGCTAACCCATCCCCCCACCCCCCTCCCCTCTAGAACCCTCAGTTTGTTTCTCAGAGTCCATAGTCTCTCATGGTTTGTCTCCCTCTCCAATTCCCCCCCCTTCATTTTTCCCTTCCCGCTATCTTCTTCTTTTTTTTTTTTTTTTAACATATAATGTATTATTTGTTTCAGGGGTACAGGTCTGTGATTCAACAGTCTTGCACAATTCACAGCACTCACCATAGCACATACCCTCCCCAATGTCTATCACCCAGCCACCCCATCCCTCCCACCCCCCACCACTCGAGCAACCCTCAGTTTGTTTCCTGAGATTAAGAATTCCTCATATCAGTGAGATCATATGATACTTGTTATCTAAGTCATTTTCATTTGTCCATCTGCTAAGTGACATCTACTCTGCTCCATCAAATACAGCTCACTTCGGTTGCACCCACACCACTGTAACACCTGAAGCAGGGAGCCTGATCACTCTGCTGCCTCATCAGACTCCTGTATTCTGTATGCCCCACCTCTTGCCCCATCCTACCAGTATACATCTCTTGGGGTCTCCCTGACTTTCTCTCATGAGAAATTATATGAGCTCAGCCCTTATGCACAAACTGCATACCATACACATGTAAACATAAAAAGCCAGGTTCTCAAATAAGGGTTGGGCGATGGGGAGCTAGGCCTGAATGTTTGGTTGGGAATGTGAGCAAATGAAAAAGGAATGACTTTCGACAATTTTCTCTACCAGATTATGGATCTTTACATTGCAGTCGAACAGCTTTCACTTTCGTGCTGCTTCCCTTATAGGCTTTGTCAGAGTCTTTCTTGATAGGCCTACGTTTCAATAACTTAACTTTTCAAAAAATTGTTGAAGATACCACTCTGGGCGAATATACCCTTGAAAAATAACTGCTGTCTACCATCTGGGTTTTCTCCATTTATGCCACTGCTCATAGGTATTTCACGTAGTCATGATCTCTTTATACCCTTCTTGTCCCCAAAAGAGTTTTTATATAATTTAGGAAGGGATATGGGATCACGCATATATGAAAACCCTTGGGTAATGAGATCAGGAAAAGGCTAAAGGGGGAAATTAGGAAGGGAAAGAAAGCCATAGAGTAAAGTGAGTGCCTAAAATAACTGTTTGCAATTCTATATGCTTTACTAGAAGTGGCCTGAAATTTTGGGTCTGAGCTCAGCATACAGTATAAAAAAAGGAAACACAATCTGAAGGGGCATGTGCACCCCAATGTTTATAGCAGCAATGTCCACAATAGCCAAACTATGGAAAGAGCCTAGATGTCCATCAACAGATGAACGGATAAAGAAGATGTGGTATATATATACAGTGGAATATTATGCAGCCATCAAAAATGAAATCTTGCCATTTGCAACGACATGGATGGAACTAGAGGGTATTATGCTGAGCAAAATAAGTCAATCAGAGAAAAACAATTATCATATAATCTCACTGATATGAGGAATTTGAGAAACAAGACAGAGGATCATAGGGGAAGGAAGGAAAAAATGAAACAAGATGAAACCGGAGAGGGAGACAAACCATAAGAGACTCTTAATCTCAGGAAACAAACTGAGGGTTGCTGGAGTGATGGGGGGGTGGGAGGAATGGGGTAGCTGGGTGATGGACATTGGGGAGGGTATGTGCTATGGTGAGCTCTGTGAATTGTGTAAGACTGATGAATCACAGACCTGTACCCCTGAAACAAATAATACATTATATGTTAATAAAAAATTTTAAAAAAATAAAATAAAAAAAGACACACAATTTGTTAGATAACTGCCCCATACATTTTTTAACTCTCGTGTTAACTGTAGGGTTTGCTAGCTTTTCTAAAGTCAGTTGAAGATAAGGCCTTTGTTCAGAAATGTAACCCTCTCACCCCCTTGCATTACCTTGTTCCTTGCTTTGGGGGAAGTTAGACATAAACCTAGGCTTTTTACCAGGAAGAGAAAGCTGCCATAATTTCAAGGACTTCCTGTGGTAGTCTGTCTGTCTCTGTCTCTGTCTGTCTCTGCCTCTGTCTATCTGTCTGTCCCTCTCTATATATCATATGATCCCTAACTTCTGAGAAGCTATTGGGGAGTTTTATTTTCCAGCAGTTGCCTACTCCTTAGAGTAAATGGTGGAAGATACATTTGATCAATGTGAAATACATCTTTAAATTGTCATCATATGTTCTTTCTGAAGATGCTGCTAATGCCCTGGGGATTTCATCAATAAAAGTGCCTGTAGTTTTCAATGACATCTTTTATGGAATGTTATGACTCATTTTTCAACTAATGCAAAGCAGATTCCTGTCACAGTAATGAATAGTCTAGAATTTCTAGGCTTAAAATATTATTTTTTGTTTTGGGGTGTATTTCAATCTTCTAATTGAGAAGTAGACTCCTTCCTATTCAATGAAATGCTGTAATAGTAACAATAATATTAATAATAGATGTTATACTCATCCAGACTGTCTTGCAAATTTCTTCTGCATAAATAAGGGGGGAAACCATGTCTGTCAGTGCAGAAAACATCTAACATCTGTGTTTTCTTCCTCCTACAATGTTAGAGGAAAATATTTTCTTCGTTCTAGTTTTTATGAAAGTTTATTTATCCTCTGCTTCTACGTCAGTTGGCTTAGAAACTACGGGGTGTGTTTCAGAAATGAGTGTGCTGAAAACTGGCAGGTGGGGGGAAGGAAGCCTGCAGAGCTGATTTCAGTTCTGGTTTCCTAGATCTGAGTTTACAGAAGTGACTTTTCTCTATGAAATGCTTTTTCAATAAGTCATTAATTATTCTGTCACAGTCTGGTCTGTTTGGTCAACATCCAAAGGTTTTAAAATCTGTTCTTTGTTTGAGAGTTTTTGAGGACTGCAGAGAGCCCTATTGTCTTGGCTGCAAAGTCCCAGATATTCTGAGTGGATCCCTTTGAGATAATGATTTGCCTTGCCCTTGGGAGCCTGTGGAGCTCCGGGTAAGGAACAGCATATGCTGGTTTATCATCGGCCTTCCAGAGTGGACTAATCACCCATCTTTGTTTTCAAGTGTAAAGGAATGGCTTTTGGGGACTCTTTGAGGTCCCTATACATGCTAAAGTCCTCTGTGTTAGTTCTGGAGGGCAGACCAGGGTTAGATGGCCACATTTCAGGGATTTCTCTTTTTAAGGTCAGCCTCAGGGCCAGGTAGAGAATGGCCTGAATGAGAGCGACAAGACTAGTCAACGTTTTAAAGATTAACATCAAGTGCTAGCATTTATGATGCATGCTCAATTAGCTTTTGGTTTCCGCATTCCACTGTTGATTCACGCTGCTCTTATATGGATTTTAAACATTTATCTTGCACTTACTATGTACCAGGCACTGTTCCAGGTGTTTTATATGAGCATCTTCACTGTTCACAACCATCCTCTGAGGTAGATGCTACTATTATCTCCATTTTATAGCAGAAGAAACTGAGGCACAGAGATGTTAAATAATGTGATTCTCTCTTTCTCTCTTTCTCTATATATGTATGTTTAAATGTTTATGCATTTATGTATACATATACACATATATCTATATATCTATCCTATGGACTCTGTTTCTCTGAAGAACCCTAATACAATCAAGATTATAAAAATTAACATCTGCTCTGCTCTCCATACTGAGTTTTATTCCAGTAGCTTATTCAGTGGCTCGGGCTCCCTGTGAAGCCAGGTCCTAGGCCTTCAGTATGAGCGAGCCCCCTTTTCTGTCCTGTGTCTCTTTCCTTATGCTGCCTCTCTCACCACCAGACCAGTTCTTCTCAATTTTTTAAAAATCCCATTATTGCCCCTTAAGGAACAACTTAGTTGTTCCCTGACCCCCTTGAAATTTTAATGCTACAGATATACTATATATCTGTGCTTTACACATAAAAAGGACAACATCATATGTCACCAGAGAACAGCAAATTAACACAACAAGATACCACTACACATCTATTAAAATGGCCAAAATCCAGAACACTGATAACACCAAGTGATGACAAGTATGTGTGGCAATAGGATATCTCATTCATCGCTGGTGGGAATGCAAAATGGTAAGACACTTGAGAAGACAGTTGGTGGTTCCTTACAAAGCTAAACGTACTCTTACCATACAACCCAGCAATTGCACTTCTTAGTATTTAGCCAAAGGAGTTGAAAACTTATGTCCACACAAAAACCTGCACACTAATGTTTGTAACAGCTTTATTTATAATGGCCAAAACCTGGGAGCAACCAAGATGTCCTTCAGTAGGGGAATGAATTAATAAACTGTGGTGCATCCAGACCATGGAACATTATTCAATACTGAAAAGAATTGATCTGTCAAGCCATGAAAAGACATGAAAGGATATTAAGTGCATATTATTAAGTGAAAGTAGCCAATCTGAAAATGTTGCTTACTATATGATTCCAATTATATGATATTCTGGAAAAGACAGAGCTATGGAGACAGCAAAAAGATAAGTGGTTCTCAGGGATGAATTCGTGGAATACAGAGGATTTTTAAGATAATGAAATTATTCTGTAGGATACTAGTGGTGGATACCTGTCTGTAGATACACACACATACATATATACATATATATGGTGTATATTTGCCAAAACCCATAGAATATACAACACTGTGAACCCTAATGTAAAATATGGACGTTGGGTGATGATGATGTGTCAGTGTATGTTCATCAGCTATAACAAGCATGTTGCTGTGATGCTGGATGTTGATAATGGAGGAGGTTGTGTGTGTGCAGGGGGTGGTGGGCAGGCAGAGGGTATATGAAATCTCTGTACTTGCCTTTCAATTTTGCTGTGGACCTAAAACTGCTCTGAAAAGTAAGTCTTTCCTTTTTCATGACTGAGTGATATTCCGTTGTGTATGTGTTTGTGTGTGTGTGTGTACCACATCTTCTTTATCCATTTGTCTATTGATGGACATTTGGGCTGCTTCCGTATCTTGGCTATTATAAATGATGCTGCCATAAACATAGGGGTGCATATGTCTTTTTGAATTCGTGTTTGTTTTCTTTGAGTAAATATCCAGTAGTGGAATTATTGGATCATATCATATTTATATTTTTAATTTTTTGATGAAACTTTATACTGTTTCCCACAATGGCCGTACTAATTTACATTCCCACCCACAGTTCATGTGTGTTCCTTTTTTCCACATCCTTGTCAACACTTGTTTCTTGTGTTTTTACTACTAGTGATTCTCACGGGTGTAAGGTGATATTTCATTTTGGTTTTGATTTGGATTTCCCTGATGATTAGTGATGTTGAGTAGCTTTTCATGTGTCTGTTGGCCCTCTATATGTCTTTTTTGTTTTTTGGGGTTTTTTTTAAGATTTTATGTATTTATTTGAGAGAGAGAGAGAGAAACAGCATGAGAGGGGAGAGGGTCAGAGGGAGAGGCAGGCTCCCCACTGAGCCAGGAGCCCGACGCAGGACTCGATCCCAGGACTCTGGGATCATGACCTGAGCAGAAGGCAGTTGTTCAACCAACTGAGCCATCCAGGCACCCTGTATGTCTTTTTTGGGAAAATGTCTAGTCAGGTCCTCTGCCCATTTTTTAATAAAAAAACAAAAAGCAGAGTCAGACCTATAAATAAAGAGAACAAACTGATGGTTGCCAGAGGGAAGGGGGTGAGAGGTTGTGCAAAATAGGCAAAGGGGAGTTGGAGATCAAGCTTCAGTTATGGAATGAATAAGTCACGGCACGGGAATAAAAGGTGCAGCATAGAGAATGTAGTCAGTGGTATTGTAATACCATTCATTGCATGGTAAACGATGGTGGCTCTGCTTGTGAGTATAGCACAAGCTATAGAGTTGTTGAATCACTATGTTGTACACCTGAAACTAATGTAACATTGTGTATCAACTATACTAAAAAAGAAAGTCTATAAAAAAAGGTACAAATTTTTTTTTGCTCCCAAGAACCAATTTTCACCCCTTTGAAGTTGATACTGCCCCAGCTGAGAATGCATAATCTAGATTTGCATATATCGACTGTTGGGATTTCTTATTATTTCACCCACCCTGTTGGCTCAATCCTGCTATTGCATATAAATTTCTTGGGGCAATTGTTTCCTGAAACAATCCTGCAGGAAATGGAAACCAGTGATAAAGGACATGTCCCACTATTAATGTTTGTGGGCCCTGCTCCTGGGCTTCCAGAGAAGTTATACTTCAACATTTACCAAGGTCAAAATGACTCAGCAAAACCTCAAAGCATGGGCTCTTAATTCTGCCCCAAGCACACATTGAACATCTGCTTCATTAAAGAAAATAACCAAAAAGGAGTATTCTGAACACAAAAGGTAAGAAAAAGGAATAAACTTCCCTCATTCCCATAAGATTAAAGTCACAGCTCTGAATATACTAGAAACTTAAGAACTGCAACTTTCTGAATGTCCTTTGTCTAATGATTTGCAACATTTTATGTAAAAATATATGTAACCTACACCAAATGTTCCCTTACCAGAGCACTCTCCTTTTTAAAAATTTTTTAAAATTTAAATTCAATTAATCAACATATAATGTATTATTAGTTTCAGAGGTTGAAGTCAGTGATTCATCAGTCATATATAACACCTAACACCCAGTGCTCATTACATCATGTGCCCTCCTTAATGTCCATCATCCCACCCCATCTGTCACCCACCTCTCCTCCAGCAACCCTCAGTTTTGTTTCCTATGATTAAGAGTCTCTTATGGTTTGTCTCCCTCTCTGATTTCATCGTGTTTTATTTTTCCTCTCTTCCCCTATGGTCCTCTGTTTTGTTTCTTAAATTCCACATACGAGTGAGATCATTTGATAATTGTCTTTCTCTGACTGACTTATTTCGCTCAGCATAATACCCTCTAGTTGCATCCATGTAGTTGCAAACGGCAAGATTTCATTTTTTGATGGCTGGGTAGTATTCCATTATACATATACAACACATCTTCTTTATCCATTTATGTGTCGATGGACATCTGGGCTTTTTCCATAGTTTGGCTAATGTGGACATTGCTGCTATAAACATTGGGGTGTCCCTTCAGATCACTACATTTGTATCTTTGGGGTAAATTCCTAGTAGTGAAATTGGTCAGAGCACGCTCTTCTTTGTGAAGATTGTGTATCCTGGGCAGCTATCCTAGCTGAGGCTCAAATAAAACGCTTTCCTTTTTTTTAGGAATTCTAAAAAGTTTGTCATTTTGTACTAACACCAGTTATGCCTTGCCATGGGAGAGAATGGGTTCTACTGTTGACTTCTGAGGTTATCTACCACCTCACTGTCCCTCCATTTTGGATCTTAGCCTGGTACTCCACCCATCAGCCATTTCCCACTTTGAGTAAGTCTCTGCCTAATTTGGGGGTGTGGCTTGTCTCACTAGTGCCCATGCTCTGTGTTTGAGGGAAATTCTCTGTTAAGGATCAGGGGAAGTTCCTTCCCTTTTCCAGGTCTTATAAGCAACTTGTTGGAATGAGATTTTGTTATCCTGGGTTTTTTTTAAAGTTTTAATTTAAATTCCAGTAGAGTTAACATACAGTGTACTATTAGTTTCAGGTGTGCAATATAGTGATTCAACACTTCCGTACAACACCCAGTGCTCATCACAAGTGCAGTCCTTAACCCCATCACCCCTATCCTCCCTCCACCTCCCCTCTGGTAACCCTCTATTGTTCTCTATAGTTAAGACTCTGTTTCTTGGTTTGCCTCTCTCTTTTTTCCTCCTATGTTCGTTTGTTTTGTTTCTTAAATCCCACATATGAGTGAAATCATATGGCATTTGTCTTTTTCTGACTGACTTATTTTGCTTAACATTATACTCTCTAGCTCCATACACATTGTTGCAAATGGCAAGATTTCATTCTTTTTTGTGGCTGAGTAATATTCCATTGTATATATGTATGTTCCACTTTTTTTTTTTTGAGAGAGAGAAAGTGGGTGGGGGGTGGGCAGAATGAGAAAGAGAGAGAGAATCCCAAGCAGTCTCCATGCTCAGCACAGAGCCAGAGGTGGGGCTCAATCTCACGACCCTGAGATTATGACCTTATCTGAAATCAATAGTCAGACACTTAACCAACTGAGCCCCCCAGTGGCCCCTATATATCACTTCTTTATCTGTTTGTCTATCAATGGACACTGGGCTGCTGCCATAATTTGACTACAGTAGATAACGCTGCTATAAACATCAGGGTGCATGTTATCTTTTTTTTTTTTAAAGATTTTATTTATTTATTTGAGACAGAATGAGAGAGAGAGAGAGCACGTGAGAGGGGGGAGGGTCAGAGGGAGAAGCAGGCTCCCTGCCGAGCAGGAAGCCCGATGCGGGACTTGATCCAGGGACTCCAGGATCATGACCTGAGCCGAAGGCAGTTGCCTAACCAACTGAGCCACCCAGGCGCCCCAGGGTGCATGTTATCTTTTAGAAATTATTTTCATAACCCAGACAGTGAGGTCCCTTTCATAAAGAAGATTGTTTAAAGTTTAGCTCCCTGGATAACATCCCTGGATAATTTTTTCTTTTATTTCATTTATGGTCTTTTGGGGGAAGGGGCTGGTGTAAGGAGGTGTTTCCTTATTATAAAATTATAATTTTATAATATGTTTCCTTATTACAAAATTATAGAATAGCAAGCACAGAAATTTTTTTTTATGACCTAGAAAGACCTTGTAGAATATCTCTTGCTTTTATTCCTTTCTCTTGTTTTTATATGAAATTTATCTTGGAGACAGAGCCATCAAAGGTTTTGCATTTTATCATGTTCCTCTTTCTCTTTGATGAAGGAAGTATTGCCAAATTATAATACCAAGAAACCTCTTAGCCTATATTCTTGGTTATTTCTTTTAACTAACATTTATGGTATATTTTTCTAATTAAAAAAACTAATATGTGTTCAATTAAAAAAAATCAGAAACAACTAGAAAGAATGAAAAACATAAGACACCTGGATCCCATTCCCCATTCAAAATTATTAACACTTTAGTATACAATCTCCCAGTTTTTTATGAGTAGGCAAATATTCACCCAATAGTAGAAGCATGGGCCATTCAATATTGAGATTTTTACTCAGCATAATATAGCTTCAATTGTTCTTACATCATTAAATAGACTTTTACAGCATAATTTTAAAACCCTTTTCTTTGGAAAATTTCAAATATAAGCAAAGGAAAGAAAATAGCATGATGAACCCCCTTGTATATATCACCCAGTTTCAAAGCTATTAATATTCTGTTATCCCTCTCTCTTTTTTTATTCTTCTACTCCTGTTTTAGCTATACCTCCCCTGAGGTAAAATTGGAGTCATGCTTATTAAATGTAAAATTATGACAAATGGCTTGACAAACTGGAGTAACCCATGCCCCAATCTAGATATAGAACATTTCTGTGATAGCATGTCACTCCCCAGTTACTACTAACCCCCTGCAGAGGAAACCACTCTTTTGATTTTTTTTCTCCATAGGTTAGTTTCCAGGTGTGCATATACATGGAAGCATATAGTATGAATTCTTCTGTGGCTGGTTTCTTTTGTCCAACATAATGTCATTGTGATTATTATTAGATTAGACATTTGAGTTATTCCCATTTTTGGCAGTCACACATAAACCTGCTGTGACTATACAATACAATTGGTTGAAAGAACAAGGTAAAGTGATGTTATGAGGGTCACATATGGATATTGTATCCTACCAAGCAGATATTGTTCCTTTGTACACCGTTGATACTTTTTAAATAATAGCAGACCGCATGGATATTGCCTATTTATTTTCTAGCTATTACTGATTATACTTTCTAGATGGAACTATAAATTGTGTGTCATGACTTACTTGTAATGCTGCTTTCCACTTTTCTACGACTGTATTTTCCTGTAGCTATTTATGGCCAGGACATACCTTCAGTCTTTGGACACATGAGGTTCCTTGAGGAGCTGACTCCCTTTAGGAACTGGCTTGTGCCCTGTGAGAATCAGATACAACATTGCCAACTGTCCATCTTAGAAGGCCCAACTTTCCCACAAGGGCAAGTCATGTTCGGACAACAGAGTCTCTATTTCACAGAATGTTAAAAAAAAAAAAAGATTAGTTAGAGCCAGAGCATATCAGTATGCTTTAATTACCCAAGGGTTATTCAGCTTTAAGCAGAAAACTGTGACCTTTGACTTCTCTTTAAAAATTTCTTCCTGCTTGTTACATTTCTGTTTGTTAAGAGTCTGGTAACTTTAGTACTATTCACATGATTATAAATCCTACACTGGTTGTGTATTTCATACGATAGGTGTTTCCCAACTAATATACCAGTAATCCCTTCAGAGTGATACCTAGCTTAATGTAAATTTAATTTTCTCTAACCCAATGTCTTTGTTTATCAAGTCTTATGTTCTGAGGAAATACAAAAAGCATTGCTAATACTGGAAAGCGGAATGATTGTACCCCAAGGGATTTGGCGATCTGAAGGGTCAGCATTTATCAGCCCCTCATGAGATAGTGTAATGTGGCTTCACAGTGCTCAGTGTAAGCCAACCATGTTTAAAGACATTCTGCCGCTCAGATCACTCATACGTATTTGACACTCAGGAATAGTATTTTCTCTCTCAAATAAGGATGAAAAAATAAAACATTTTAAATAGTCCGAAGAAACATCTGGGATATAATTTTTTTTCAGTTCATGCTTGACTTGGGTCTGAGGAATGAACTATGGGTTTTTTTGTTTTTTGTTCTGTTTTCATCTAACTATTCAGTTCCTTTTTCCCAGTGTGACAGTTTTTCAACTATTGGGGAAATGTTTTTATTTAAAATTATATAAACTGATATCCTGCAATGTACCTACTTGTGAAGATGAATATTGGAAAAGAGATAAACAATACAGTGTGAGAATACCCAGGTTGTATGATTAGGGGCAAGGGCTCGAATTAGAGTGTCTTTGGATAAGCTCCTTTAAACAAAGACTGACGCAGAGTGACCAAGATGGCTAGTATTTAAATTCAAGATGGCCTGGGGCCCCTGGGGGGCTTAGTCAATTAAGCATCCAACTCTTGGTTTCGGCTCAGGTTGTGATCTCAGGGTTGTGAGATCAAGTCCTGAGTTGGGCTCCGTGTTGGGCATGGAGCCTGCTTAAGATTCTCTCTCCGTCTTCCCCTGCCCCTCCCCCCTGCTCTCTCTCTCTCAAAGGAAAAAAAAAAGGGAAAGAAATAATGCAAACTTGGTAAAATGTACCCATCTTAGATCAATAAAACCTCACTCATTTAGTGTTTCATAAAAATAAATGGCCTTTCGTGACTGGATAAACAAAATGTCATATATCCACACAATGGAATTTTATTTGACAGTAAAAAGAAATGAAGTACTGACACGTGATACAACATGGATGAACCTTGAAAACATTATGCAAAGTGAAAGAAGCCATTCACACATACAAAAAATTATTACTACATATTATATGACTCCATTTATATGAAATGTCCAAAATAGGCAAATCCATAGAGATAGAGAGAAGATTAGTGGTTGCCAAGGGCTGGAGGAGGGGTGGATGGTGATTGCTACTGGGTATAGGGTTTCTTTGGGGGTGATGAGAATGATCTAAAATTGGTTGTGCTGATGGCTGTACAATGAGAATATACTAAAAACCATTGAATTGTATACTTTAAATGGGAGAATTCTATGGTATGTGAATTATTTTAATAAAAGTGTTTAATTTGCCTCCTAATAAGTGCCAGACATGTGACTTATGCTATCCAATTTAATCCTCATCAGATGCTTGCAAACAAAGTTTATTTTCCTCATCTTACAAATGAGGAAACCAGGAAACAAAACAAATGAACAAAGGAAAAAGAGAGGAAGAGAGAGAGACAAACCAAGAAACAGACTCTTAACTCTAGGGAACAAACTGATAGTTACCAGAGGGGAGGGGAAGTGGGTGGGGGAATGGGGGAAATAGGGGATGGAGATTTAAGAGTACACTTATCATGATGAAAAAAGTATGTATGATCAAATGATAAAATAAGATAAAATAATACACACACAAAATAAGGACACTGCAAATAAGAAAAATGGAGGGATGTGAAACAACACCTCCCCATGGTTTGAGAAACAGTTGTCTTCTAGAGGAGGGGAAAGATATGCTTGTTTAATTGTATATGAAAAGTACAAATGACTTAACTTCATTCAATTCAAGTTTGAATTAAGTTCCAAGTACTGGGTTAGTTTAACTCATCATTTTCTTTCCTTTTCCTTTTTCTTTTTAAATTTAATTTAATTAATTATTTTATTTTTTTACATTTTTTAAAAAGATTTTACTTATTTACTTGACAGAGAAAGAGAGATAGCAAGAGCAGGAACACAAGCAGGGGGAGTAGGAGAAGGAGAAGCAGGCCTCCCGCTGAGCAGGGAGCCCGATGTGGGGCTCGATCCCAGGACCCTGGGATCATGACCTGAGCTGAAGGCAGACGCTTAACGACTGAGCCACCCAGGCACCCCTACTTTTCATTTTTCTTATTGGTCATTTTTATTGTATGTAGAAATACAAATATAAGCACACCTATTGAAAAAAATATAACCTGAAATCCTTATGAAATTTTCATAAAACCCCAGTAAGATAAACTTGTAAATTGGTATACTGAAATTAAAAACAGCAGATAACTTGTCTTAGATCAACGACAAATTCATAGCAAAAATAGATATAAATCCAGGGGCCTAAACATAGTTTTTAAGTTTATAACTCAGAATTTTCTTTACCTTGTTTAAAATTTTGTTTCACTTTGGGGCACCTGGGTGGCTCAGTCGGTTGAGCAGCTGACTCTTGACTTCAGCTCAGGTCATGATCTCGAGGTCTTGAGGTTGAGCCCCACGGCAGGCTCCACACTCAGTGGGGAGTCTGCTTGAGATTCTCTCTCTTCCTTTCCCTCTGCCCCTCCCCCCACTTACATGTTCTCTCTCTAAAATAAATGGATAAATATTTAAAAAATGATAAAATTCTGCTTCCCTTTAATTAAATGTATCTGTATCAACTGTAAAAAACAAACAAACAAATGAGAAATCAGGTTCTGAGGCACCTGTATACACTGACTTGAGAAATGACTGGCACCATGAGGTTTGCTTTGAAAGCCTGTCTACTTTCTAAGTATGAGCTTTTCCCGTTGGCGGTCTTGGTTCATCAGTGGCTGTCTTGGAATCATCCTTCCAAGTGATAAGACCTACTGGGTAATCATTTGTTGCGTTGCTACTAGTGGTGAGGTAATTTACCTATGTGGGTAGGGCTAGCGATTTATGAACTAGGTGGAACCCTGAACAGGCAGGAGATGACATGAGGGCACGGAGTCCTCACAGGTAGGGAGCTGAGGAAACACACAGTATCACAAACTGATAAGTGCTCAACCCAACATTTTTTTTTTATTTTTACACTCAGTTTTCCCTGATGGCAACTTGGAAAAAAGAGAGAGAGAGAGAGAAAAAAGGAGGATGTTTAAATAAAAGAATATGCTAAAAGTTATTGTTTTTATTTTTCAGTGGACTTCCCTGAGCAGAACTTGGATCCCAGTATATTTGAAACATAGACGATAGATATGGGGTAAACTGGAACTTAAGGCTACTATAAATTTTCATGATTTTCTATAGGTAGAACAAATTCACCTTTGAAGGAAGACTAGGCATTTATTTTGGGGAAAACATTTTAATGGGCTCTTTGATTCTAGAAGGGTAAAGCAAATAATCTATTCTGAAATAGAGAGTTAAACTTCTCTATATAATCATGTAAAACTCTGTCCCCCATGTGTGTGGGTGACATCTCTGCATACTATAGTTCTTTTCAGAAAAAACATAATTCTTTCTGGAGACCTCAGAAGGTTGGTAGCCTAATCTCTAAGTCAATGATTCCTGTTTAGGGGTTGTCTCATGTGGGAGAGCTGAGCAAGGGCCATCCTATGACGTGGCTGTTGAAAGGGGGCTGAGAAGAGAGAAGCTCCCTAAAAAACCTTGTAGAGGAGCTGGGCCTGTGAACTAGGAGGATATTCATGAATAACAGGGATATTTAACAATTTTTCCTCCTTTTATTGTAACCTTTTTCTTTTATGTCAAGCTGTTAGTTTAGTCTTGCTAAATGTTGTAGCCCAGTCTTAGCTGAGTTGTGAAGGTTTAAGGGTTGGGCCTGTGTCCAGGGGGTGTGGCCATGTGCGACAGGCTGCTACCAGATGGACAGGTGGGCCGTGGAAGAGGGAGGCAGCAGTTTGGAGCGAGAGCAGCAGTAGATGTGGCTTCCAACAACAGAGACATGTTCATGGACCACGGGAGCATTCCCCAGAGATTCATAGAAATACTGGTGAGAAGAACCCTGATAGGGAATAGACATCTCGATGACAGGAGGAATTGCATTTGAAATCTGAAATACTTAAGTTACTTATAAGGAGATATGAAGAAATAGGTAAATAAACATCTATTTATTAAGTATTTGACTTAATCTACATTAACATGTGTTTCGCTTTATAGGCAATGGATATCTCTTTAAAATCCAAGCTCGAGGCTGTTCTGGCTCGTGTAAGTCTAAGGGACAAGGTTCTGGGATGGCATTCCTGGCACTGGAAAGTTGGGAACGCATACTGCCACAAGGAAGTCATCTTAGGAAGTCAAGCATAGGTTATAAGGGCCAGGGAAAATTTTCTGGTGGAGCTGATTCAAACTGAGTTGTGATGGACAAAGCAGAAGAGCCATATGGAAAGTGTGAAAGGATGAAAATAAGGGAATATTTGATAGAGAGAAGAGCATGCACATAGCACAAGTTGAGAAATAAAAAGGGAAAAGAGGGCAGCGGAAAACAGAAGACAGGAGAGATGGGCTCTAAAGAACAGGTGGAGATAAGACCACATTGATGGGAAGCAAGAATGGCCAAAGAAAGAGATGTATCTGGAAATGGGAGGGAGAGGGCAGAGGGAGTCCAGGCTTGTGACTGTTTTGTTTTCTGCTCTCTTCCCCCTCCTGAAGCAAGGAGTTGGGAGAAGGGTAAGGAGTCCAAGGCATTGTGTATGTTTGTGTATAGGTGGAGGGGTGGATGGAGGAAGAGAACAAAATATTTACCTTCCATACATTTTTATTGATACCAAGATGAGGTAAGTGGCACACGGGTCTGGCTTCCTCAGTTTGATTTCCAAAAACTGAGGAGGGCCTTTTCCTTCCGTCTTCATCTTATTTAAATCTCTGCTTTCACAGTGACTAAATAATTCACAATTCAGAATATTCATAACAGATTTTATTGATCTATAATCAGTTATGATGTGACCAGCAGATACCAACTGAATATGTTAGTCTGAAAATGCATTTTAAAACACTGAGCAATCAACTCTACTGTGTGCCAAACTCTGTGTGTAGACACATTTCATGCCCTCAAAAACCTTATAAATCATTCAGGGACACAAAAGCAAAATCGGTGATTTACAGGTAAGCCAATAATGTTATCCAAATGCCAAGGGAATAGAGAGAGGGAATAAAATCATAGATTATGAATAAACATATTAAAGTTAATGTAGCTTCTTAAATTATTTCTATGTCATATGCTTGGGGGCCTTCAATGGAAAATCCTAGGTAGAAGGACACTCTTTCTATGTTCCCACCACTTCTGAGTGGACCCGAATGAACAGGTATCACTGGTATTTTAATTTTTTTCTCTGTTCCATATTCCATAGAGATCAGCTTGCCTTCCGCCTGACCAGTTAGACGACACAGGAGGTCTTTGACTTCTTTTTTTTTCCACGCGTCTCCACTCGGCAAGAGGGAATTTATATTTTGTGCTTTATCAACGTATTGCTCTATCTCGGCCTTGCAAATAAGACTGTGGAGCCCCTTCTTCTTCCCCAGATAAAACAGGGTGCTTGCCTGCGTGGACCTGCACATGCTCCTGTACTGCCTTTTGAAGGTTCTGTTTAAGGATGAAACATACTTTTCCATGAGTTTGGACTCTTCATCTAGTTCTTGATTTTCTGGCCAGAACAGAAGGCAGGCCAAAAAATAAGGGTCTGGATATTGATGAGTTGGTCCTACAGATTGCAATGCTTCTCGGAGCTGTTTTTTCAGCATGCTAAGCGGTTGGATGTGCTTGGAGTGGGGTTTTAGACAATTAAGAATAATGTTGGCTAAAATGAAATTTAGTTTCTCCTTTGTCAGCTTATTTGGGTTTTGCTTCAGTAGGAAAAGATACTTGCTCACTATATTTTCCATGTTGGTTGCAGCCTCTTTGTAATTTGGATTAAGATATTCCAGGAGTCCAGAAAACCTATCTGCTCTCAAAGCTTCTAGACCTTTCCTGCAATTCTCCTCTTGGAGTAACTGACTCTCTTTGCTTTGTAGCAAACCCAAATCCAAAGAGCAGAAAAGTTCCCCATATTTCTTGAAACAACGAGTGATTTTCTTTTTTAATGAGATTTCTACTGTTTCTTTTTGGGTGTTTCTCATTTTCAAAAGAACAATATAATCAGTAAAAAAGTCAAAGCACCTTTTCAAATCTGATTGTAAATTTTCTAAGTAGGATGTGAAATTGCTAAGAGCCAAATAATATTCACATTTTGGATTTGTGGGAATCATCCCCTTTCCTGATAAAAAGTCTACCATATCTCTTTTAGATAATTCATTTTCTTTGAGGAAACAGGGCATGAGCTGGAGAATCTGAATAGTGTAAAGACCAACTTCTATTTCACCCAGGAAACCGGACGTGTTGTATGTGTCGTATTTTCTTTGCAACTTCTGTGGTGCCCAGGCCTCCGTTTCATAGGCTTTCCTCTCGGCTTGTTCTTGGGATTTTTTAAAAGCTTTTGAGGCGTTTTCAGCAGCTTCCAGGAGGTATTTTAGATCATTAACTGTAATATCCTTGGCTTTTTTCTTTTCATCCAACCACCATTTGATTTGACTTTTGTAGACTTGACCAAGTGTATCTGAGATATAGGAATTTTTAGGTGCTCTCTTTTTGGCCTGGTTTGCCCAATCCAGAGCATTGCTGAAATTCTTCTCTTTAATGTAGAAATATCTTGCTAAGGCCTGACAAATGAACGCATTTTGTGGGAATCGATGAGTCCCGGCGGTCAAGACCATTTCAATTTCTTCGTTCTGTAAAGATTCGATTAATGGAGCAAACAAAGTGTCTGTTTCATCCCCGTACTCTTTGCGCTGTCTTGTAAGCAGAAGAGTTTCCACGTCATGTCGAAATTTTTCTCTTCCTATTCCAGAAACATAGAATAAATCCTCCTTTAAGATCTTCAGTGCAATTTGACACGTATTCAAGTTATAGCTTTTTTCCAGTTCTTTCAGACAGAAGATGGCAATCAAAGGGTGAATGATGCGCACACCTGTGTATCTCCCATATTCTGCGACTTCCGTGTTTATTAGAAGTGTAGAATAGGCTCCCATCTTGTGGTCTAGGCTTTCGGGTTCCCAGGGGGTACTAGTGTATATGATTCCCAAAAATATTTCACAGTGTGATACTGAGATTGTAGAATCAGTGACATAAGAGTTGAGTAGAGCCAGGAAAGAAATGAGTTGTCCTTCCTTGCTGTCCACATTCTGTCCTTTTAGGATATTCTGGACTACCTTTTTTATATACATATCATTAAAATTGGTCTTCAAGATCATGAAGGAATAAAAGTTTTCACAGTTCTTGTGTTGCTTTTCAATTTCTTCCAGTTTGGCCTCAAAAGCTCTTTGTTCCTTGGGAGAAAGTTGGTAGGTTAGGGCAACACTGTCTGCTAATTTTGCAGTTTCATCAGGATTCTGGGATCTCATGCAGTTTAAGATAATAACCAGTGTTCTTTCATATCTCAAACCCTTGTCTGCTAAAATGGAATCGATGGCATTCTGCAGGACATAAACGTTTTCCTGGTCTTCAAAATCATCTACAAGGAGAAGAACAGGAAAGTAATCTTCATGGCTGGTTGCTTTATAGGTAATCAATTTGGTCACTTGTTCTACAATTTCTCCAAAATCAGTTGTTTTGTTTTTTAACACAGCACATCTAAAATTCTTCTTTAGGTCCCAGAGAACATTCATAGCCAATGTAGTACCCCCACAGCCTGGATGGTGATAAAGATTGATAATTTTTGCAAATGCTGGTTTAGGAGAGTCTGCCCAGCACTGTATCAGATCTTTAAGCTTTTCATAAATATCCCTTTTGACAAAAGCTGAAGAATAGTTTTCAGAAGAAAAATAGAAGTTCCACCAGGATACTTTGCCACCTCGATAAAAGTGTTCCTCTTTTGATGTCTTAAATTCTTGGAATTTAGTTTTGTCTTTCTCTATGTCTGTGTCTTTACACTCATTTTCACAGAGGATTTCTAGTGCAGTCAGGATATCTTCTTCCTTTTTCTCTAAGATAACCGAAGAAAGTCCATGGGAGGGCAAAAATCTTCTTGGTGACTGAGTCACTGGTTTTAGTTTAAGGATAGTACTGTTTATCAGTTCTAACTTTAAAGTGGAAATACTGTGGTTTGTTAATTCATCTGCTGTTGTCAGTCTTGTTTGTAGCAGATCTTTCCATCGTTGATAAATCTGTGGGTTTGCACAAATACACAATATATTTTCCATTCCTTTGAGAGCTTGGTAGAAAGCAAAGAAAGTTTCAATGAGGGGATCTCCTGGGCTTTCCACTGGAGAGAGTAATAGAAACACTACCAAAAATTTCCCTCTTGTCATTATATTTTCATCTGTGAGAAATAAAATCAACTTCCTGACTTCAGAAGCTCTTTCTCTGTGCCATAAATTTGGTTCTAGAGGCTTATGGCTCTCATTTTTCAAGTCTGACCTGCCATTGCAGAAGATCCAGCTGGTCTGCTCATAAAGATTCAAACTAGAAATTTTTTCCCTTATGTTATTTGTCTTTTCTTCAAACTGATTTGGAAAGTGAAGATTTGCTACTCGGCTTTTTTTGTAAGCTTTGACCACCCCCTTGCTCACAGATTCAGGATCAAATTCCAGCACAGCAAACCATTTCATTTCCTTTAGAAAATCTAAGTTCTTCGTTTGATTTGGATGGCATTTATTTGTTACAAGAATGTACCAGCTGTAGTATGAATTATCCAGTGAGTCTCGGTTGCCTATGAGAAGTTTAACCAGCTTTTGTCCTTCACTCTCCTTCTTATTTGCCTTCATTTCATATTCTTCTTCAGCCACTTTTCTAGATGCTACTACTGACTTAAGATTTTGTAAAAAATTTTTGTGAGCTACTTCCCGTTGTTTGACATTGGCCAGGACATCCTTAGAGCTGGGCCCATCTCTCACAAACAGTGAAAAATCTTGGTTTGGTTTCCATGTTTCATTTTTACAACTTTGCATCTTAATTAAGAAATGTTTTTCTTCACATACAGAATGTTTTGGAATAACATCTACTTCAATGACAAATCTGTCAGATGGTGTATTGTTCTGCAGTAGGACTTCCACAAACCTTGGCTCCCGAATGCACTTCTTCGCTTCATTGATATCATTTTCTTCAAAGTATTGTCTGATCATTATATTAAAGTGGTCAATGAAGGCATCCTTACTGGTGACTTTCACACCAACAATTTGTCCGTGGGGTCTGTCCTTGACTCCAAAATGGATAGTGCCATTGGTGCGTGAATTCATACAAGCTGATGCAAATCGGAAGACTTCATTGCTAAATTTCATCTTAATGTCCTTTTCTGTGGCTGCTTCTGTATTTGTGAGGGCTTTGAACTCATGTATTGGGTCTATGAGATTGAGTGGGCCAGTTTCAGGTTGTAGAATACTATGTTCTATGTAACGTTGGCTGTTATGGAACTGATCAAAAGGATATGGCATACAAGTCATCTGTTCAGTTTCTAGCCTATCCTCATTTTGGTCTTCAGTGGTCGCTCCTTCATTTAATGCATCTTCTTTCATAAGAATCGATTCTTGTTCTTTGGTATCTCTGGTCTCTCTGAGATCATGATCAATATTGGATAACACTGATTTTTCCTCTTCCTTTTTTGTCTTTTGTGGCTTTTTTGGGTGTTCTTTTTTGGAGGGTTTTGTATGATCCAATTGTCCAGAATCCTGATTGTTACTTTCAGAGGAACTGTTATTCAGTCTGTTATATTTACGTTTTATCAACAGTGCTGGACCCCGGGGTAGTCCCATTTCTCTAAGGTCATTCTCAGTTAATTCCTGCAGGACTAATCCAGTTACTTCTTCAGTGAGCAGAATCTGCCCATATTTTTCATCAATCTTAAGGTCTTTTGTTACCCATTGTTTCACATGCTCTTTGGTCCAGTCGTTGATAATTTCAGGTAGATTTACTTGTTCACTCATGTCAACTTGCAATTTTCTTCCTTGGAAAAAGTAATACAATAAGTATTTTAGTATTATACTTTATCATGGAAATCACATATTCAATTATGTATGTAATTTGATATAAACAACATATATAAAATATTGTTCAAGGCTGACTTTTAAAACTACTTGGTACTTATTCTTAATGTTTTATAGTCCCAATTAGTGCCCTTATTCCCTAGATGATTATAATTGTGATTGTGAAATGAGCAGTAGCTGCTAACTAGGGTGACATATACCTTTATTCACATAGTAATTTTCCTGTTTAGGCTTAACTTGGTGAAGGTTGGGTTTTTGTAACTTAAACCCAGAATCTTAAGTACCACAGGCATTGGTTCCCATAGCTGAATATTGCAAATAAACTTTAAAATATAAAACTGGGTAAGTGGGGGGAGGGGTGCCTGGCTGGCTCAGTTGGGAGAGTGTGTGACTCTTGATCTCCAGATTGTGAGTTTGAGCCCCAGATTGGGTGTAGAGATTAATTAAAGAAAACTTAAAAAAAAAAAACTGGGTAAGTGGAGGTGGGTTGGGGAACAGGAACCTCCTTTCTCAACTAGGAAGATGACCATCTCTGTTACATAGTGATGAAGCAACCAGTTACCTCATCACCCACTGTCTTTTGGAATTCAAGCTGTTAGG